>NC_079226.1:18526690-18571690 GCF_029633865.1 Lampris incognitus
ACGTTTCTTCGTTGTTGTCCACTGTATATATGTGTTCCATTGTAATAAAGATGAATCCTTGTAAGAGTACACCTTGCAATGTTTTATTTGACTGTGAAATAGGAACAAACCAGTAACACCTACATGCACAGTAATGCATTTGAAAAATATATGAGCCATGACCCTCACCATAAGACTGATTTTGGCCAACTTACAGAAGTTGTTTAATAGTTAGTCACTAGAAAAAAGTGTCTTGTGACAATGGAGACAGAAAACAAAATGTTTAGGTGTTTAGGTGACTTTTGTTTAGGTGGCTTTTGCAAGGAAAAAATATCTTCGCTAACTTCAACTTCATCTACGGCCGGGGTTCCCAACCGGTAAGTCGCTAAAGAGTTCACCGTCAGGCGCGCGGGAAGCTGTTTTAAGTAGAGGGGCTGCCAACTAAAACGAAAAGTATTGTGGCAAGCTGGCGTGGAAGAATGAGTCGAGAGGCAGAGCTCTGTTTTTACTCACAACTCCCACCACATACACCGCACAGCCCCGGGAGTGCTCTTTTATTCACAGCAGCCTGGACGAACCAGAACTGACAACGACGTAACAAGTCTCCCCCATCTGACAAGTGGCGACATCAGTCCCAGTCACGGTCCTACAATCAGTTAGTCAGTAAACGGTCCACTAATAATAATAAATTAAACTTATATAGAGCTTTTCTAACACTCAAAGTGGCTTTACAATAAACGGGGTGAAACAAGACAACAGATAAACATAACACAGAAGCACAGGGGTGGATGGGAAGGGGGGCTACGAGAGGGAGCAGCCAGCAGTACTCTCTGACTTAGACAGATACTAGAGGGGAAGAAAAACAAACATCATAAATCACAGATGAAAGCAAGTCTGAAGAGGTGAGTCCTGATTAAGATAGACTCCTACTTAGTCTGGGACAAACCCCCAAAACAACAACACAAGAATAACCACAACATGAACACCACATCACTAAAACACAATTTTAAATCTAACATTAACAGACCCATCAGCCATTGCGTTCCCCCAGCGTAGAACCGCCGACAGTCAGGGCGACCTCCTCTCCCGGTTGTTACAATATGACGTCATTGTTTTGTTTGTAAGGTGCGTGTAGCAGATTTTGAATGGAGTGTTTACTCACTTTATTATTAAAAATGTACATTCCACGCAGCCCTAGCCCACTGTTTAAAATAAAAGTTTTTTTTTAAATTTGTACATTAGGAAAAGTTAGGCATACTGTTGGGTCTAAGATGTTACCAACCCAGTATGACGCCAACGCGTGTAATACACCCGCCGATCTACTACTGCAGAGGTTCCCAAACTTTTCAGATCATGTACCAAACCAAATTTCCCAGTGCAGATACTAACAATGTAACAATGAAAGAGCCATCTCCCATATGTCCCATCCCTGGTTACTACTACTATCAATACTACAGTAGTTTTGCCCTTTGAGGCCCCTATGTGGGCTTATTGTGGGCAAGCCCAACTGTGCTCTTGCCCACAGTAAGCCCATATGGGCCCCATGTGGGTCAGCCCATGCGGGATCCACAGCAGTTTTGCCCTTTGAGGCCCCCATGAGGGTTTTCTGCGGGCAACCCACTGTGGTCTTGCCCACAATAAGCCCACATGGTGGTCAGCCCATGCGGGGCCCACAGTAGTTTTGCCCTTTGAGGCCCCTATGTGGGCTTACTGTGGGCAACCCACTGTGGTCTTGCCGACAGTAAGCCCACATGGTGGTCAGCCCATGCGGGGCCCACAGTAGTTTTGCCCTTTGAGGCCCCTATGTGGGCTTATTGTGGGCAAGTCCAACTGGGGTTGCCCGCAGAAAACCCTCATGGTGGTCAGCCCATGCGGGGCCCACAGTAGTTTTGCCCTTTGAGGCCCCTATGTGGGCTTACTGTGGGCAACCCACTGTGGTCTTGCCGACAGTAAGCCCACATGGTGGTCAGCCCATGCGGGGCCCACAGTAGTTTTGCCCTTTGAGGCCCCTATGTGGGCTTATTGTGGGCAAGTCCAACTGTGCTCTTGCCCACAGTAAGCCCACATGGGCCCCCTGTGGGTCAGCCCATGCGGGGCCCACAGCAGTTTTGACCTTTGAGGTCAACCCCCTGTTGACAGAACAGTTAAAACGTTTTAAGATTACAACTGCTTTAGGGTAAGTGGTACTCAAACTTCTTATTTACCACCCATGCCAAATGTTGCATATAGTCAGACCTCTGCAAAGATGACAGTAAAATGTAAACAAGTTGTCCAAGGTATAACCGGTCCATCCCATACTTAACTAAAACTGCCCATCCAACAAGACAAGTACCGTCTCAACTTTTCGGTTTGTCGCAGCTGTTTCAAATTATAGTTAAGAGAAAGAACACTAGTTTTTTTGTTAATTTTTTGTCCCTTAAATGTTCCCATAGAGCAGCTCATGCTGTTTTTTAACCAACTTAATTACAGATGAACTATTACTCATAACTTTACAATTTTAATAATTTTGAACCATCAGAAATTAAGCGAACATACACACACAGCAGCTTATTGTAGTCTCATATAGTCTGCAATACATCTGACATGTTGTGCATGTGTGCAGTAATAAACTTGACAAACTCCATCACTCTAGCAGTACACAAGTAAATATAGCCTATAGCCCTGGTTCAGTTTGGGCTTGGTCATGAGGTGGTGCCAATCCTCATTACTCCAAGAAGTTGGATTTGAGTAGTTTAATTTAAATTTTGCCCCGCCTGAGTCCACGGAACAATCAAAGTGTCAGTTTACCTAAATAAAAAAAACACGGTCACATACAGATCATTTTGGCTTTACTTGCCCAGGTTTCGAGACATCTCTGTTCGAGATTTGCCCCTTCCCCAACAGGTGAATGGAATCCCAGGCTAGATTAAATGCTCCACCTGTGGCTAACTCATACTGTGCACTTACATTTCAATTGTTGTTTTCTTCAGATGCTGTGACAAAAAGCAGCCGGGCCACAGCATCCGAGGTGGAAGCTGCCATCAAAATGTGGCTCAGAAATGCTAAGGATAGAGACGGAGGAAGGAGCAGGAGCAAAAAATAAATAGATTTAATATTTTGTTTTTTTAAGATTTAATGTTCTTATTGTGTTCAAATGTGGTTCTATGTTTGTTGTTCTGTTTTATAAAAGCATTTAATTTGGTATATAGTTTTGTTTTTCAATTCCAATTGTTTCTAATTTTCAATAAATTCTTTCTTCGTATAATTTATATTTTCTTCATTTTTTTTTGAGCTGGCTGTCAATAAATGTCACTAGCATACCAGGTGCACATGGGGCACTACGGGCCCGTGTGGGACCACTGCTCCCAGCCCAAATTGTGGGCATACTATGGGCATGCTGCGGGCCCACAATGGGTCCCACTGAGGGCCCACTCTGCTTAGTGTGGGAAGCCCACACTCAGCCCAGAGTGTGGGCTGCCCACTGGGGCCACACCAGGGGCCTTTAGTGTGGGGCCCACACGTGCCCCGTATTTCATGCCGGTAACCAGTGTTGGTGCGCGTTACAGTAATATGTTACATTTAGGCAGTAACGGAGTAATATAACGTGTTACTGATACAATATCGGTAATATTATTACAGTTACTGTGCCCATGTAACGCATTACCGTCTTCAATTTCATCTTTTATTTCACGAGTTTCTGAATGAAATGCCACTTCCGCAGTCAGCGTCAACACCAGTCAGCACGAGATGCTATCTGACACTAGAGCGCCGCGCGCATGTCTTGTTGATATAAATTCTACTGTCACTGAAGAATACTGTTCCTGAAGAAGCGCGCAATGATGTAGACAGCAGAGCCTACCTACCTACTTTTCAGCATGTACTACCAGATCGAAAGAGCTTTGCCAAGGATTTCGACAAGGCCTATGCAGCGATGGAAAAACAGCTGAAGAATAAATTAGATGCCCAGGACTATGTGTCAGCAACAGCTGATATATGGAGCAGCAAGAACAAGTTTCCTGGGAATGACTGTTCACTGGATCGATGAAGGTACAGTCAATGTATTTGGTTGTGATGAGATGTGCCCTTCCCCCTCTCCCACAGAGTTTTGAGCATCTTTTTGATGGAAAAGAGCTCTATAAATACTATACTGGTATTATTATTGTTGTTATATTATTATTAATATTTATGTTGATTGACAGGTTCATTGGTAATTAGCCTACTGTAGATAGTGATGTAGATACACAGCACGCATGTGAGTCAGTTCAACTAGACATTCAGGAGAGCAGTCACATGTTTGGTGTACAAGATGACTGGATTATTTTGATAAAGCAAACTCAACTATCTCTCCGTTTCTTATGACAGGTACCTTACAATGAGAAAAGGCAGCTATAGCTTGTAGAAGATTCAGGGGTCGACACACGTATGATGCAATTGCAACAGAGCTGGAGAACATTTTTTCCCAATATGGACTGACCAACAACAAAGTGACTGCATGTGTGACAGACAATGGACAATTTTGTAAAGGCGTTCAAGGAGTTTCAACAGCAGCAAGCACAGTCTGAGTCTGATGAGGAGGAGATGGAGGAAGGTGGTGAGGTGACCTTTACAGACCTGCACAGTGTGCTCTCCACCACCAGTGAAAATGCTGAAAACAGTACATGTGAACTGCCTCCCCACTTTAGATGTGCAGCCCATACACTAAATCTAATTGCAAATAATGAGGTAGATAAATGGCTGTCATCTAATTCAGAATCCAAGGCTGTGTATCATAGTGCTACAGGCAAATGTTCTGCACTATGGACAAAGGCCAGCCGCTCTACAATAACATCAGAGTACCTGGAAGAGGTCAGTAGTAAAAAGTTACCCTAACCTACCGCTTAGGGTTACCCTCACCTACCATGTAGGGTTACCCTCACCTGCGTTTAGGGTTACCCTCACCTACGATGTAGGGTTACCCTCACCTACCGTTTAGGGTTACCCTCACCTACCATGTAGGGTTACCCCCTCACCTAATATTTAGGGTTACCCTCACCTAACATTTACCCGTACCTTCACCCGAACACCTACAGCTCAGGCAGAACTTCTCCTTACTGGGTGACGTCATCCTTGTACTGGGATGAGGCTGTGTATCGTAGTGCTACAGGCAAATGCTCTGCACTATGGACAAAGGCCAGCTGCTCTACAATAGCATCAGAGTACCTGGAAGAGGTCAGCAGTAAAAAGTTGATTGTTCCTACTGTAACCAGGTGGAACTCATTCTATGAGGCATATGCCCGCATTACAGAAATGCCTCTCACTGTCATCAATAACCTCTGCACAAAGCTTCAGATTAAATGTATGAACGACAGGGAGTACCAGTTTCTAAAAGAATACTGTTCTATAATGAGACCTTTCACATCTGCTTTAGACATTTTGCAGGGCGAGGAGAATTGTTTTTATGGAACACTTCAGCCAACATTAGAAATTCTTATGGCACAAAAAAATAAAAAATAAAAGTACAGGCAAATTCTAGAAAAGTAAAAACAAGTTTAAAACTGAGTTAGTGAAATAAATAAATAAAAGTGCCATACATACTGATTAATTAAAAGTAACAACAGAGCAGAATATATAAAAATAGCAAAATATATAAAACACACACACTATGAATTTAGCTGTAGGCTGTTTTGAAAAGTACGGTTTTTAACCTGCTTTTAAATGTGTCCAGTGTGGGGGCCTCTCTCAGGTCCTCAGGCAGGACGTTCCATCTACTTGGGGCGTAAATAGAAAATGCAGCTTCCCCTGCTCTAGACCTAGCATGAGGGATGGTTAAAAGACCACTGCCATTGGACCTGAGAGTTCTTGCTGGGTTATAGGGAATTAACATATCTTTTATATAGCGTGGTGCAAGGCCATTTAGCGCTTTGTATACAATTAAAAGAATTTTAAAATCAATTCTAGTTTCAACAGGGAGCCAATGCAGAGATCTAAGAACAGGTGTAATGTGCTCATACTTTTTAGTTCTGGTGAGAACACGCGCTTCCGCATTTTGAATTAATTGTAGTTGGTGCACAACTTAGTTACATTACACCACTGGTGGTTAGTCATGTGGACTGTGAAGTCATTGTGCCTATTTCCTAGAAATAAGCTCTCGTCTCAGATTTACAAGAGCTGCACAGATTTTTAGTATCTTGTCCATTTTAGGGACCAAATTAATAGGCACAGTTTGTGAGAGGATCTTGTACACCTTAAGACGCCTTATTGCTCGTTCAATGTGAATGCGAACATTTGCGATGCGTCGTGTGCGAGTGACCTGCTCATTTGTCAGCTGGCATTTCTTGCGCATAAATGCAGGCGTGGTTAAGCATACGTTCCGTTCCTCTAGCAAGTCCCTAATCATGAAGCCACGGTCCCCCATCACCTCATCTCCAGCTCGCAAATGGTCAAGAAACCCTGAGTTCTGTGTAATGAACCTATCACTACATTTGCCACCGTAAGCCTCTGAAATGAACATAAGAATTCCAGATGGAGCAGTTGCTACAAGATACTTGACAGTATTATTGTTATAGTAGTGACTGTAAGATTCAGTTCTTGAGTCCAGATTTTTAGCTTTCTGCAAAACACTTTCTGTGCAGTCAATTACACAAGTTGTGTTTGGAAAATTGTCCTTAAAAACCTGCGGCAAGGTGGCCTTTATCGTTTCACGAGGCAACCATGGAATGAGATCCTTGGTGTGCTCTGCAATCACATCTATCCAGAATCTCAGTGTTTTACTGACCTGATCAGGTGACCTTTTGAAGCGTCTTGCTAAATCAACTATGACAAAGTTCTGTCTAAGTTTCATCAGTGTCAACAGGATTTGGTCTACAACTGGCATTGATGATGATATGGAGGCAAAACCTTGTAAGTAAGACACAAGAGTGTTGAACTCTAGTAGGGGAATCCCTGTGTAGAGCAGACAGTCTGCATCATCTTTCAGTGTAACATCTGCAACACACAGCGACCTCTCCGGGGATGGTGTTGTTGTCAAGCCACATGTGATGGTTGCTCCTTTGGAGTAGCTGTGGTCCTCCATTGCTGGGTCTGCCCGCTGTGTTTGGGCATCATGAAAAGTCTTTGAAATAGGACCTGGATCATCAGAAACCTCCATCTCACCAGACTTATCTGCAGGTAATACATCAAGTGCATATTGAGGTCACAACATTTTTTTAAACAGGGTCTAATTTTCAAGAGAGACCCATCCTGGAACAAACATAAACAATACAACACAACACTGAGTTACAGACAGACAGGTTGATCAGTACAAAACACAAAAAATACATGAGATGTATTGCTTCAGTAGTTACCAATTCAACCAGATGGAAAAGTACACAAAGATTGACAGAAATTAAATGTACACAAATTTAAAGTACAATGTTCAGATAATATGAATTAATGATTAGTTCATGATATTATTTGTGAAGGATTTGGAAAGGCAAATGATAATAACAAATTGGGGCTACTTTAAATAAACAATTTTAAACACTGTGCCTTACTTGTAGCTGTTGTCAGACTATTCTCTACTGCAAATAAACGCTCTAAACCATGTAGTGTTGTATGGGGGACCAGGGTTGGCTAATCAGAATCTAACTTGCACACAGACATCAGGATACATAGCCTAGGTTTAATATTTTCAAAATAAATATTCTGTATTTGTTGGTTAAAACAGGGAATGAAATTAGAATCTACCAAATAAAGGGTAATGTTAAATGTTCATGGCAAGTACAAATTTCAGGTCACCGGCCTGTCACCCTGACAGACAGGTTTAATAACATTTTTAAAAACAATTTTGAAGTTAAGAATAGTCAGGGATAGTCAGATTCTGAAAACTGAAAAAACGTGGCATAAACAAAGCTAGAAAACTAGTCGACATCACATTAACTGACCTGTTGTTGTGACATGAGGAGTCCTGATGAGTCGGCGTCTCTTCTTCTCAGGTGGCCTCTCGTAACCCAGAAAAAGTGTTGGGTAAGGGTTATCCAGGGTTGGCTTCTTATCAACAAAGCAAAACAAGCAAACATAAAGAGCTTGAGGGGGCTTTTTTTAAGTTTAAGTTTTTTAGCCAATGGGGCAGCGTCCAAGTGATGTCACAGCATCGCTGTCGCTATGGACACGTCACAGGAAGTCAGACATGGGGCGCACGTTAGACAGTACATCATGGTTGTGTTTACAACACCAACTCAGGTATATGCTGCCATAAATCCGATAATATTAACCCCAAATGATGTTCCCGGTGCAAAGTTTACATCGGAGATTGAGGTGCACAGTAACCTGCAACTAAAAAGATGGCTGCAGTGTCGTGGACTGCCGAGGACAGGAAAAAAACAGGAATTGATTGACTGGTTAGTTGAGGGGGGGGGGGTGTCAGCTGTCACACAGCATAAGGTTTCCAATTTTCTCCTCATCTGGCTATGTAGGCTACTAAATACATTCAGATTGGAAATCAAACAATTTCATATGAGGTTAAAGTACAGCTTTTCAGCATTTAGCTTCTATTATTGACCCTGTCAGTAGCAGACTGGCCAGGGAGCACCGGGACAAAGTATCGATTGCACCCCACCCCCTGCTCACGGTTTCATGAACATTTGATTACAGTTAAATTAGTGGACTTGTTTTATTAGCTTTTATTAACTTTTTAATATTTTATTTTATTTTAGAATGTTAACTTGTCCCAATAATTTAAGTGGACTGAAATACTGGGACTATATTTAAAAAAAGTGTTCATTTCTAAATGGTGAATCCGATATTTATTAATTTATTTTTGAAAATTCTGTTTATTCATTTTCCATGTTTACAGTATAACAAGAGAGACAAATATAACAACTCACACCCAGTGCCATAATAAGATATACATCTTACATTTATCATTCACTGTACAGACATACCACTACACCCTCCCATATAGAGATAGGATTTTTAGCATGACTCCCACACCCCGAAATATGGATAAAGAGATAATGATCATAGGATAAAAATGAAAATATGGAAAATAATTAGTAAATTAAAGAAATAAATAGATTCCATGTAATTCATCCATGAATGTGAATCCGATATTTATACAAACACCCTCTAATAAAAGCTGAAAATCTGAAATTGTTTGATTTCAAATCTGAACTTTTGTAGTATATTGCCAAATGAAGAGACATGTCTCCTTTGTACCAGACATTAAGGAAGACACTGTATATTGGTTTAGACGATGTGTGACTTCCATAATACGTGTGATTTGAGGCACGTAGGTCTTGAACACAGATTTTCTGGCCGAGTTTCTTAGTGAAGCTTTTGTTTACGTTGAGATCTAAGCTGGTGGTGTACTGGCTATTCGTTTCAGGATCAAGCCCTGTATGAACACACGATAGGTAATTAGATTAACATTATGATTGATATTAAACGGAATTTTGTAGTATTTGGTATTTATCCACTGTTTTCTCTTGTATTGTGCCTACAAGACACACCACGTATTATTTCATATTAAGTTACACAACTGGCCAATCACATATGTAATGGCTCATACTCAGGTAGGAAGGTCATGCAAGTAATGTAAGTTAGTAATGTCAAAAATAAGTTTCACTCTGTGCAGCGTGTGCCCGGGCCTTTACCTTAGCTTGTTGAAAAAACATCACAATGAACAGTGCGTGCGATCAACGTCAAACTCACCTGCTCTTGACAATAACGTGCTGGAATTGGATCAGGGTGTTCATCCGTCGGTCCTTCTCCTCCAACAAAATGCTTAGTACAGATGAACGTCATTTTATGGACTTTGTTAACGTTGAATTGCTCGTGTGGACGGCCGCAAGCTCTGATCCAACGCAAACACTTCTCCAGCTGCTGCTTGGGTTTCGGAAAATTAAGGAACCGTACACCCACCATATGCGGATTGTCCGCGTATCTGGAGTCACTATTGCATTTCCCATAGCAGCAATGTTTTATGTACACCATGGCGCACTAGAAAAAAAATAGGTGAAAACGGCAAAAAATTACGCAAAAAACGGAAGAAAATGACAACAAACTGCTTACTTCTAATGTAGTCCAATGCATCCGATGTCTGACTTCCGTTTGCTGCGAAGCTTCCGCTTCCGCTCGGGAAGGGCTAAAAATAGCTTATGGACGCTGCCCCATCGTAGCGTTGCGTGCCGGCGACAAACGGAGACGGAGACCCGAGATTTCAGTTCGGCAGCAAAACAACTCCGGCTTTAATTTTTCTACCAACGTCTCTCTCCTTCTCCACTCCCAAAGCCCAACCCACCCTTCTGAAGAAAAAAAAACCCCAAAGTCCCCGTATGTGCGTGCGTGCGTGCGTGAGTGTGTGTGTGTGTGTGTGCGTGTGTGTGTCAGCGCTACAATGTCATTGTTCCACAGCTCTGCTGTGGAGAATTAGATTCTGACACTTCTAAATGAAGTTGAAATAAAATCCAGGGCAATACCTGGCATGAATGGACAGTTCTGGGAGCTACTGCTGGAACTAACGTATCCCAATCTCAGAAGATGCGCTTTGAACTTGACAGCACTTTTTGGATCAACTTATTTGTGTAAATCTGCTTTTTCTCACATGAAGATCATCAAGTCAAAGTACAGATCCACAATGACAGATGACCACCTTGTGGCCCGCTTGAGGCTTGTAAACAACTCCTATTGCCCTGACTATGAGAAACTAGGTGCCTCCCCCCAGTGCCAGCAGTCCCGCTAAGGTAGAGAATACTGTAGCGAATTCGGCCACTTTCCCAACTCAGAGAACTATATTTTATTATATCTGGATTATTTTCTGTTTGTTGTGTGCATATCAAATACTTACACGAGTTATCAGTAATAGATCTCAGCAGGCTGCCAACTGTAAGAGTAAGTCTTGGTTCAAATAAAGTTTTGGCATACCAAATTTCAGTCAATATATTCAGTACGTACTGTATATCCTGAGCGAAATTTGGTGTCCACGTGAACATGGAAGGGAGTTGATTATTAGCAAATGAGAAAATGTGACTGGTTCTTTGTCTTGGACAACATTCTGGTCTCTGAAACTGCTCCAACAGCTTTGTCGATGTTGGTTAAAACAAAAGCAACCTTATGTTATTTAAACTGGCCCAGATTGCAATCAAATTTAGCAGCTATGGTGCAAAAGGAATAGATTTGTATAAGAATTCCCATTCTAGCGGGGAATTATATGTCTTGTGTGGCAAACAGGGCAGTGAACGAGCTTTGGTTGGGAGTGCGGCCCAGCTGGTCAATGAGGTGCACATGTGCTCAGTTAACCTCTCTCCTGTGTGTGTGTATGGTGGTGGTCTTGTTAGCTACAGAGAGGGGGAATATGGTAGGACCACATATGAAAGTGGTTCAAATCAGAATTAAAACACTAGATACCATGTGGTTTTTGCAGTTATGAGGAAAAATACATCTGAGTTATATGAGGGCAAAATTAGAATTAGGCAACTTTGTTAAGTCTGAACAAAACGTGCTATGTGTATTTCTACTTTAATTCTGACCTCTATCGTTCAGAGACATGAATAACAGCGAGACTTTCAAAACAGAAAGCCAGCCGATTGGCGTGTTTGTCGGAGTTTAGCTATTTTCGAACATCCTCAGTAGATGATGATATTTACTGGTCAAAACACGCTTGAAGAAAGCTGAAATATTACACACACACATATGGCACCTTGAATTAGAACCCCGTTCTGTGTGATGGGGCACGTTATCTATTAGGTGAAAGTCTCTTCCGAGACGGTCAGTAAAGCATTTTTAATGCAAATCATCGTGACAGAGTATATCAACAAAGTTGTTTCGCATAAAAATGATTAAAAGTGATTTATAAGAAGAACAACATACTTTGCATACGGTAACGTGCATGGATAACAATACTTTGCTTATCGTCCTTCAACAAATAAGACTGTCAAACGGGTAGACGTGTGAGAGGCACAGCGTTGACAAAACTTGAACTATTGTTGTCCGATGTGATTGACGCTTTCAAAGAATGTATTATTTGAGTCGCATCGTAAGTCGATTGGGCGGGATAGTTCATTTGAACGCAGGGTTTCAACAAAGACGAACGCTCCGCCCGGACGGACTTCGCCGTACAGCAAAGCATAACCCGCCGTGCAGGAGATTCGAAACTTTTCTAGCCAATCACAGCGCAGTGCACCGTCATTTGAATAATCTTCGGAAACAACCCAAGCAAACGAGAGGAAGGGCTGTTTCTCAATGCGGTTAGCCAGCTATCCTTAAGCTATTTTATGAACAGCTGGGGTGTAAGTCCAGTTGTAGCCGATAAGCAGGCTCGTGGCAAAGAGTTACACGGTTCTAGATGGCTCTCCAAAACGGTTTTCGTTTTCGAGCTTAGCTTTACGAGCTAACTCGATCGTTAGCTAGCTAACTGCTTTGCGTGGGGCCAGCTAACGTGAAGATCAGCCAGTACAGGAAATCGAGATGTAGTCAAGTCGTTAGTAACTTCCTGGGACTGAGTAGTTTGTAGTTTCGTAGTTTATGTTTTAAGTTAGTAAACCGAGCGGATACTTAAATGTTGAGCTGTGCGTTTTGTAAGCAGATAAAGGGTGGTTTTTAAAAAGTCAAGGTAAAGTGATACAGAGACGGCCAAGTCTTGGGTTTTTTCGTTGTGGTAGACGAAAAAGTTAGTTGGACGGGGAAGGTTGCTTGTGTTTGGAGCGAAAATGAAAATCGTGGAAAGAAATATGGTGCGTTTGGTGGCTGTGCAACACCTCCGCGCAGCCTACGGGATAAAGACAAAGAACTGGAACAAAAACAAAACTGTCAACTGCAAGTTACCAGTCAGTCACTCGGTAAGTGCGTCGTGTATTTGTCACTATACTTGCTTATCTAGCCAGCATTAGCATCTTATTCTTTTTTTAGTGACTTTTGAAACACTTGACAGTGTGTTGCTTTTTGCAGTACATCAACAAAGTCAGCCGTGAGCAGTCCTCCCCATTGTTGGAGCTGTTGAATTAAATTTGCATATTTTTGAAAGCATGCCCCCCTCCTTCCAAAACCACTTTGTTAGCGTGTCACTGTCAGCCATCTCACCGATTGCAGATAATTTCTGGTGACTTGGCCACAATGCCTTACATTGACGTAAATCTCTTTTGCATCAGTTGAATGCCCAGTCAGTTCATCAAGCCAGATAGTACTCTCATAGTATGATGACTCCGAGTATACTCTTTGGTCTGCCCTCTATACAACACACTTTTTGTGTTGACGCAAATATGGCATTGTAATAGTACTGGGATAGGGAGATGTGTACCTTTTCAGCAACCTACTTGAAGCATCTCAGGATATGCCTAATTGGATTTAAGTGCAGACCGTCACTTAAATCCAATTTGGCTTATCCTGAGATGTTTAACTGGATTTATGTGCAGACAGTCACTGTTTGTACAGAAACAGTTGTGGTTCTGTCCTAGCGTTTTTACATTACTGGAAGCTGGATCTAAACAGTCACAAGGTTTGTTGCATCAGATGCTGTTGATTTTCAAATGCTAATTGGACTTCCCCATTTATGGGTATAACACTCTCAAACGTGAGAATGTTTGGCAGCCACTGTCAGATCAGCTTGATCGAGATGAGCATAAACCTGTGCCTTACAGGCTGCAGTAATGCAATGTCTGACATGCATACAAAGATCACAAGTTTGGGGTTGAATGGCATACCACACCGATCAGACAAAACATTAAAACCACTGACAGGTGAAGTGAATAACATTGATTATCTCATTACAATGGCATCTGTCAAGGGTGGGGGCTATATTGGGCAGTAAGTGAACAGTCAGTTCTTGGAGTTGATGTGTTGGAAGCAGGAAAAATGGGCAAGCGTAAGGATCTGAGCGACTTTGACAAGAGCCAAATTGTGATGGCTAGACGACTTGGTCGGAGCATCTCCAAAATGGCATATCTTGTGGAGTGTTCCCGGTATGCAGTGATCAGTATCTACCAAAAGTGGTTCAAGGAAGGACGACTGGTGAACCGGCGACAGGGTCATGGGCACCCAAGGCTCACTGATACGTGTGGGGAGCGAAGGCTGGCCCATCTGGTCCAGTCCCACAGAAGAGCTACTGTAGCTCAAATTGCTGAAAAAGTTAATACTGGCTATGATAGACAGGTGTCAGAATATTAGTGCATTGCATCCTCATGCAGGTAAAAAAAAATCACAGAAAGTTTAATCAATTCATCTGGACACAACATTTATTGACAGAAAAACGTTTCATCACTCATCTAAGTGACCTCTTCAGTCTCAACTGACTGCAGGTATCCCCACCCTTATAAACAATACAGTGGTATAATGACCAAAAACAACAATGTTTCATGTGCAAATTGGCGTGACCATTAACTAAAGTTTCAATGGTAATGTTTGGGAATGGTTGTCATCACAGCATTGTAAGATGGCGACAGACGTACTTTTAGCCTGCCCCCTCTTGGTTCAGGGATGGTCGTTTCCTCTTCACATAGATGGCCTCTTTGGCTCCCTGTTTAAACCAGTGTTCCTCCCTATCAAGGACGTGCACAAAGAGTGGCCACTGGCCTGTAGATGGGTGTAGACTGGCCAGACGCATTAGCTCATCTGTGTTGTGGCATCCTCTTGGCCAGCGTCTGTTTGGTTTCCCCGATGTACAATTTACGGCAATCCCCCTGGCACTTAGAGCAATATAGTGTATGCTGTTTGTGCCGGGGGACCTGATCCTTGGGGTGGACCAGTTTCTGGTGCAGCGTGTTTTGGGGTTTGAATGCAACTGAGATGTGGTGTTTGGAAAATACTCGTCTCAACTGTTCCGAAACTCCCACCACATACGGAATCGCCACTGGTTTATGCTTAGGCAGCTGTTGTCCTTCTCTCTGTGATTGGCTGGTGCACTGTTTGGGCATCTTCCTGGGTTTGACATACACACAGTTAGGACAATCACACTTAACCAGGGCCTGTTTAATGTGGGATTTCTTTCTCCCCTTCCCTGGCTGCTGTGTCGGTGGGGACGTTGTCAGCTCGGTGGTACAGCGTCCTGATGACTCCTAGTTTGTGCTCCAGTGGATGATGCGAGTCAAACCCTTAAGTACTGATCAGTATGTGTTGGCTTACGTTAAACATCAACAATCAAATGTCCCCCATCACCAATTGCAATTTCACAGTTGGAGAATGCTAACCTGTAATTTTTCACATCGTCCCTGGTGAACTTGATGTGGTTGTTCACAAAATTAATGTGGTCGGTGGAATGTCCTGAAATGTAGTTTTAACCCAGGCGTCATCCACAAGTCTGAGCCAATAACTAGGTGGTGTCCCTGGATAGGACATCAGAGCCCTCTTTTCCACTTTCTCCATATACAAGTTGGCCACTATAGGTGAGACTGGGGAACCCATAGCACACCCATGCCTCTGCCTATAGTGCTGCCCCCTGTATCAGTGCATCGCAGCTTGCTGCGTATGGGGCTGTGTAGCAGCAGACCAGTCAGAGTGCTCATGCTGACTCCTGTCCACCACTGAAAGCGCCTACAATGTACACGTGAGCATCAGATCTGGACCATGGAACAATGGAAGAAGGTGGTCTGGTCTGATGAATTACGAATTACGTTTTCTTTTACATCCTGTTGATGGCCGCGTGCGTGTGCATCGTTTACCTGGGGAAAAGATGGCACCAGGATGCACTGTGAGAAGAAGGCAGGCCGACAGAGGCAGTGTGATGTTCTGGGCAATGTTCTGCTGGGAAACCTTGGGTGCTGGCATTCATGTGGATGTTACTTTGGCATGTGCCCCCTACCTAAACATCACTGCAGACCAAGTACACCCCTTAAAGGACCTGCTGTGAATGTTTTGATGTGAGATACCAGAGGAAACCTTCAGAGGTCTTGCAGAGTTATGCTTTGATGGGTCAACTGTTTTGGTGGCTTGAGGAGGACCTACACGATATTAGGGAGATCAGTTTATATGTCGTTAGGTGATTGGTCTATTTTAGTAATGCTCAGCTTCAAATTCCTTTTATGTGTAGATACACTTGGATCATAAAACTTTTTCTGATTCTATGTGTTGTTCCTCCCCCCCCCCCCTCAGACAAAGGTGTTTGGGGTGCCACTGGAGAACTTACCTCAGTATAATATGGAACGTGGTGGTGTACCGAGGCAAGTGGACAAATGTTTTGAGAGCTTGTATTTGGCAATTTTTTTTCTTTCCATTTTATGTTATACTTAAGGATGCATCGATACTTGTATTGGATGTAATGCCGAAACCAGGCTAAAATGGAGTATTGTTGGAAATTTCACCCAACACTAAAATCTAATATGGAAAGCCATGAGTAATATGTCCTAAATTAAATAGCTTGATTAACTACATTTTTGGCACATGGGAGCTGGTATTTCTTTAATGGTAAACAAATCAGATTCTATCTCAATTATTTTACACATTTAAGCCAAACGAATGGTCCAAGTTCGCACTGCTCAGCAGGCATAATGGATTGGATTTGTACTCGGTATCAGCCAATACTTAAAGATTTATATTCGGAATTGGTGTCGGCAGAGCAAAAGTGATATTGGTGCATCCCTAGTTATACTCATTACATCTCTCTCCTTTCTCAGCTTTCTGGTTGATGCGTGTATGAAACTGCTGGCCCACGTTGAAACAGAAGGCCTGTTCAGAAAATCGGGTTCCATTGTTCGGCTTAAAGCACTCAGGGTGAGTGATGATTTAAGATGACCTTGTATTCAGTAGAGGAGACCTTGACTCTGGGAATAGCTTAAAACAGCGAAGCATTGTTTTGTCTACTTAGGCAAAACTGGATGTGGGTGAGGAGTGCCTGTCCACCGCACTTCCCTGCGATGTGGCTTGCCTTGTGAAGCAGTTCTTCAGGGAGCTGCCAGAGCCTGTACTACCAACAGAAATGCATGAGGCCTTCCTCAAGGCCCAACAGCTTCCCACTGACGAATGCAAGACCTCTGCCACCATGTTGCTGTCTTGTGTACTGCCTGACAGAAATCTCAGCATCCTGCACTACTTTTTTGACTTCCTCCACAATGTTGCTCAGAGGTATCTTAAATTGTTTTGTGTTGTGGTAGCATCATGTTATTTCAATGGATTATTTTCAAATGACCATCAAAATACATTTGGTTTGTGCTTAATTTGTCATTCATGTTGCTGCCTTTTACACAAGGAAGATTCTATATTTACTCAAATTATTCTTCTCTTTTTTTCCTGCTTGGTTCAGGTGTGCAGAAAACAAGATGGATAGTAGCAACCTATCTGTGATCTTGGCTCCTAACCTTATTCACTCTGGAGAAGGGACTGAGAAGATGAATGCCAACACAGAGAAACGCCTAAAGCTACAGGCAGCTTTGGTACACCGCTTCATTGAGAACTCCCTGAACTTTGGTATGATTCAAAGAACATGCACTGACCACTCATATAAGCACCGGTGTAGAATGCAGCTTTATAATGCTTTACTAAATCTTTGGCCATGTCCTTGACTTAGGTGAGTTGCCACAGTTCCTCATGGAGAAGGTTCCTTCTATGATTGGATATGAGGCTGCTGTTTTGTCTCCTGCTCATGAAGGGCTTGATGAAGAGATGGACACAAATTCAGGAATTAAGAAGAGACGCAGGCGCAGCTTAGGAGGTGTGACTCTAAACTCTGAAATATATTTTCTTGTGTTGAATGCAACATGTGATTGAGCAGCTTCTGTTGGTGGATATTGTATATAGTTTGGTTTGTCTTACATTTCAGATATGGTCAGTGGTGCTCTGAATAAGTTAAAAACAAATACCCCCCAGAAAGACGATCTTGGTAGGTATTGAGGTCAGGATGTTTTTCCTACTGTCAGACCAAGATGCTATGTAATATGATGACAGCCATCTATCTCGTCCACATATCACATCAATAAATAAGCTTTTTTTTTCTTCAAATGCTTGATTTCACCTTATATTTCTTTTTTCTCAGGGGATACATTAACCAAGATAGTTATTTGTCACTAACTGAATGTTAATTTTTTTATAGACTAAGTGCATCTGTTATTTTGTTGGAGTCAATATAAGGAATTGGCAGTGTTACCTTTTTAAGAAAACTGCTTTATATTTCCTGTCAATTATGGTGTGGATACACTGGAGCAGAGCGAATATCCTATGGAGAAATTTACATTTATAATCTATTAAAGGTGTAAGTAATCAAGGTAAAAGTAACAATTTTTTTCAAAGCATTATCAAAACGTACCCTGCATGATAGACAGTTATTTTGCCTTCTGTGTAAATTAGGCTACTAGCATTTAAAGAGTGCATTCAATATTGGCAATGCACATATGATGAATTTTTTTTTTAATCTTACCATAACTTTTAACATTTTTGTCAAGCACAGCCATAGTAAGGCCTATTGTGGCATTGGAACTTGGCATTATAATCCACACAAATGCAACATAAAATGTAATACTGGTACACATGAAAACAGATGACTAATAAAAATACAAATTTGACTAATAAAAATGGACTATGATAGAAGTTTTACAACCCTGCCCATCACAGTATCGGATCATGACTAATTATAGCGCAACTCCTGATTATTCTAATGCAGTTGTAATGAAATTGATTCATGGATGCCTTGAACGTGAATAAGTGCGATTTGAATGGGATGAAATAATGCCTGTCCGGACTTTCTCCTTTGCCTGCCTGCCTGCCTGTCATTTGCGCATGACTTCAGTCTGCCGATTGTTCATATTTTACTTTGCTCAATACTGGTATGCATTCAAAAGGATTCTGCTTACATGGTGCTAATCAATCAATTGTCTTTATGATTTTTGCCAGTCTTTTCCTCTGTCACTCCTGTGATTGCCACACCAAGTTCCAAGCGAAAACTCCCTGTGGAATCTGGTCAGAGTTTTGGATTTTCAAACAAGAAACGTAGATCCATTAAAAAGAACCTGGGTATAGACTTACTTCCCAGTGCTTTGTTCAGTGGAACCTCTACTCCTGGATCAGGTAGAGATGATTGGTCAAATAGGCATCAGCTAATTTTATGCCTATTTTTATGGCTTTTGATTACCAGTTTTTTTTTTCTCTATTTGTCTATATTACAGCATACAGTGCATCAGGAGTCTTGGACTCCTCCCAGAATACCTTGTCCTCAGCAGGGAGGTCCAATAGGCGATCTGTGAGAACTGCAAGGAGGAAAAGTAGACGACTGAGCAAAAGGCATACAGTCAACAGGTCAGCGCTTCCTTTGGTAATCAGCAGGATTATATGTATTATTAAATATGGCCTCCTAGATTTATTTCTCAAAAAGCTAACTGTTATTTTTTTGGATTCATGACTTTTTCAGAGTTGAATCGGGGAAGGCTGGTTGCTTCTCTCCCAAAGTCAGCAAGAAAGAAGCCCCCCGCAAGTCTCTGCGCTTGCGCTTTAGCCTGGGGAAGGGCAGCAAAGATGCTGTAAGTGTGGTTGCCTGAGAGACTTCACTTTACATTTATCTGGCTCCCAGATAAACAAATTAAAGAAAACACTAAATCACTACCATGAGGTATCAGCCTATGAGAATAATTTGTATTAATAATAAAAAAAAAAAATCCCTTAAGCATGCATGTGCTGAACAAGTTTTGGTACTGTGTTGCACAGTAGCACTTTTGTGTTTTAAAACCCGCAATATTGTTGGTCCCCTATTTATATTAGGTAACTAACATGTATGAATTGATGGTTGTGTGGTATTGAGGTTGGTCTGGACTCTTTTTTTTCTAAAGACCTGATCTGTTCTTAAGCAGATTTATATTTGTAATTGTACTAAATACATTTTAAAAAGATGTTATGAAATATTTTTACCTGTAAGAATTCAAGCTCTGGCATGTCTGATCTCAAACATGGTGTTCAGGTATTTACAATGTCTAATATATATGGTGAAAAATGTAGAGTATATACTTGTGCCTAAACTTTAAAATGTAACCTATTGGGGTGTTTTTACTTGAGGGGCTGTTAAAGGTGTATGCTACGGGTCGTTTTCTAATGCATTATACTTATATGTATATTTTTGTGTTAATAAAAATGTGATGACAACATTATCTTGTTTCTTCTGAGTGAATTTAATCATCCTCTGAAGAACTAACCACAAAAATCTCGGAGTAACATTTAACATTTTATTTAACATGACATTTTTTGTTAACATCGGTTGGGCCCTTTTTAACAATGTTATACTTTAACACTTAGTCCCCCCCTTAAGACTAAGTAGATTGCTTCATCTTTCATTTTTCATTCCATGCTGGTGACAAAGGGATCTGAGTCCATTGGCTGGCGACTTGCTACTCAGGAGAGCACCACCAGTTTTCGTCTCGCCAAGGACACGGAGTTCACCCACAGTGGTCTGCATAGTAAAAATGAGCCTAAAGGTGAGTATCCATTTAAAAAATCCAGGCATCTGTTTTATACATGTCAAAGGTATTTTCAGTTTGAGCCGAATTCCAGGAAGGATCTTATCTGTTCAGTACTGATGCTGGTTTCTATCTCTTTTTATCTTTGAAGGTTCCAAGTACATGAGTAAATCTGAGGACAACCTGTTGACTCCCCAATGTGGTTCAAGTGCCCACCGGACTTCATGGAGCAGTGAGACCCCTGAAGGAGCCCAAACTTTCGCCGGTGGGTCCTTTACAGATACGCCCATGACTGGGTGTCTTAAGAGCAACTATTTCTCTGAGCCTGTCATTGTTGTATGCAAGCCAGCAACAGGGGTGAGCATTCCCAAGAAGCTGTGCTGTGCTTCCAGTGCTGAGAGCCTGGAAATGGAAGGTTCCTCCATTGACATGCAGGCCCAGACGGGTCCCACCCTGCTTAGAATCAAGAAGGCTTTTACAGAATCTGGCAGTGATCTCCAGGCTATCGTGCAGGACCACAAACGATCCTCGGAAGAGCAACCGACAAAACCTGCTGAGAGCATCCTAATGCCTCCACCAGAGACTCCTACTCTTAAAGGTATATCTGTAGACACAAAGACATCAAGCCTCCCTACGCAACAAAGACAACTGGTCAACGATCAAAATATCACTTTTGGCCAGATAGAAATTACTCCATTGTCTCCTTTACATATAGACAGTGGGTTGTTTGAGACGGATTTATGTTGTCCAGCGGTAAAGTCTGATGATGGTTCCCTTTGGGCTTTTGTAAGTCATCATAACAGCTCTGTGGTGGAAGAGATTCGGATAGAGGCTGGTCAGGCAAACTCCAGCAGGCTGATTGATGCCCTGGACATCCAGAGTCCTGTTCACTTCAAACTAGGTGTCTCTAGTGGGCCTCAGTCTACTCCATACAGGCCAGGTTTGGAACTTAATGAGCTGAACTCCCCTCACTGTGATCCTACTAAGCCCAGTATGGTACATGAAAAAATTTGTGTTTCCCCAGAGAGTGGTGCCAAAGCCCAACACCAACAGCCCATCTTACCAGAAAGTGTGAAAACACAAAAGCTTTGTGTGGCAGACCACATTCAACGCTTCAACAGCCTCACCCTATATTCTCCCAATGCCTCTAAGGCCAAACGGGGGAGATCACCCCTCAAGTTTCAACGCACTCCTGTTCGCCAGTCAGTTCGTAGGATCAACTCTCTACTGGGGGACAGCAGGAAACCCACAAGGGATGTGGAGTTGCCCACCAGTCTGAGAGGCCCTGAGATGAAGACGTCGCACCTGGAGAGTGGCATTTCCTCAGGCTCCCAGTTCCGTCCCTACCCAGGGGAAGCGCAAGCAGGACCTTCAAATGAAAGCACGCACACCAAAAAGAAACCGCCTCCAGTCCCACCTAAAAAGTCAAGCACCTTAGGCCGTCGACCTAAGGCTTGTGCGTTGGATGATGTGACAAACAAAGTGCAACCCAAGCCCAAAGAAGGCTCCTCTGTCCCTGTCCCTAAGACTGATCCATTAGGTCTGAAGACTGCTGCCCAGCAAGTGGCAGAGAAGGAATTGTGCCATTACAGAGGTTCTCCTAGAAACCCTCTCAACCAAGTACGTCTGTTGTCTGCAACCAAGCCGATAGATTTATAGTGTATCGCCTTCTCATTTTGGCTTCTATGTTGTGTCTTTATCATGCAGACATCTAGGTCTGGTAAGACTGGATGTCTTCATAACATTTCTTATTTGATTTCTCATACTTCTCGGGGGTTTAATTTATTTTGACCTATGCCATTTTCTGTGGGTTATATGAGTCTAATGAGAGATATTCTTAAACCGTTGCCTTAATTCTTTTACACTAGTACTAGTTTAAAAAGTTTAGCAATATAGAAACATCAAGATAAGATGTGGGTTTCCAGCGAGTAGTGTTTTGGGTATGATAAACAAGCCAAATGATGGATGGTGGTATGGCTGGAAATTTTTAGATCAAATTTTTGCTTTTATTTATACCTTTTTTTTATCTTAATTTAGTTGGCTTTATATGTAAAAAAAAAAAAGAAAAGGTATTTTCTGGGGTAAAAAAATTAAGCTGTCTTTTTTTTCTTCGGTAGATGCATTTAAAAGCGCCTTTGTTATATTTATGAAAAAAAATTGCCAAGCAGTATTGATTCAAATCTCATTGCAGTCACTCAATTTCACAACCATCAGTGAATGATCATTCCCTCATGTGAGCTGTTTCACACAAATAAATTCCAACGTGTAAAATTTCAACGCGGGTGTTGTTGTTTTTGTTTGTTTTTTCTTCCCCTCTCACCGGATTGGGGAGATTTCCCCGTTTTTTTTTGTTTTTTTTTTGTATGTACATACTCTGTCCAGAGGAGGGCGTCCTATGAAAAGAGACGTTACACCGTGCATAGTGTTGAAACGGGCGTTGAGTTCAGCGATTGCATAATTAGTCCAGGGAGCTGGTGCGTAAATGTGACGGTGTAACGTTGAGCTCATCCGTTCCATCTGATTGGTTTAAATTTTAGACTCCAAAGTAAAGTATTGATTCAACGCGTGGGTTTGGAAACGGAATTAATAAAGTTGTAGTTGCCCTTCTCAGTGAGTTTGACTAGACCTGATATTAGATATGTAACGAAGGATTGTTCTGAGTGAGTTTAAATAGTTCACGGAACAGTTTCCATCCAGCAGTTTGGTGATTTCCTAGCGTGGTGTGAGTATGTAACGATAGGTTTAAGACCATATAATGAAACATGGGTACTGTGAGCGGAGACCAGTCTGGGCCGGTCCGGATCACTGAGATTTATTCAGTACAACAAAACAGTGGTTTCCTACAGCGGGCCGTGCCGTATGGTCCACACAGTGTGACTGGACGTGCTGTTGCAGGCTTGATATCACAGGCAGGATCAGCTGCATGTGTGAAGCAGATGGCTACGGCGGGTCTCTCTGATGCTGGACTTGATGTTGATGGTGTTTGAGTGTTAGGTCACCAAATTTTCACGTCTCTAAAACGCAATGCCCGGTATGTTGTGTCTATTGGAAAGGTCGGCAGCAAGTAGGCCTTGCGGACATAATATACTCTCGGGAGCAGGAAGCGCGCGAACGCAAAACATTTTGTAAAGTGATATTCTTTAAGCATGAAAGGTGTTTCTTTATAGTGCATTTAATACATTTCCCTGAATGGGAGGATGATGTTAACATGACTAAATCCGCTTATAATGAGTGGATGGGGGGGGGGGGGGCGTCCGGGTAGCGATTCCCGTGTTACATCTGGCTTGGTCGGGCGTCCATCCATCCATTATCCAAACCGCTTATCCTGCCCTTGGGGTCGCGGGGGTGCTGGAGTCTATCCCAGCAGTCATTGGGGGGCAGGCGAGGGGGCACCCTGCACAGGCCGTCAGGCCATCACAGGGCCGACACCGCAGACACTACCCGTTGTAATGAAATCGCAAAGATAACATTCAGTAAGCAACCTGTATTGCCTGAAAAGATCTATCTGATTTGTGGGGATCAGGCTTATAGCTGTTCCCTCGTATGGTTTAAATGCAGCTCAGGAAGAGATCAAGTCACTCTACTCTACGTAAGCATCTGCAGCTGTCCCTCACGGCCACGGCGAGACGTTTAGATGATGCTGGACGCGTAGCAACTGAGAACAGAATGACGTTGGATCTCGTTAGCCTCACAGGGTGGTGTATGTAAGGTGATTTCCACTGAATGCTGTGCTGTGCTCGGGCTTCCCCTGCAGACAATCGACTCTGTGCATAGTCCACTGACTTCCGGTTTCTACTTCAGCGGTCATACCAGTTTCCTGTTTGTTGGCGTGTGCTATTGGCAATGGCATATTTTTCGCGATGCCTGCAAGATTTGCCACGGATAAATGTAAACGACATGCACAGAATTGTCCACCAAAGTTCACCTGCACTTATTAGCAAACGGGTGAAAAGTTTCAAGTTGTACATATCAAGTTACGTCCACAATTCCGTCCGTCCGCTCATCCTCATAATTGTGGACGTGCAGTAGATACCGGAAGTCAGTGGATTACAGTTATGCCCAGAGCCGATTGGCCTTGTCTGCGGGTGGGAAGCCGGATGTGGGTATGTGTCCTGGTCGTTGCACTAGTGCCTCCTCTGGTCGGTCGGGACGCCTCTTCGGGGGGAAGGGGGGACTGGGGGGGAATAGCGTGATCCTCCCACGCGCTACGTCCCCCTGGCGAAACTCCTCACTGTCAGGTGAAAAGAAGCGATTGCTGACTCCACGTGTATTGGTGGAAGCATGTGGCAGACTGCAGCCCCCCCGGATCGTTAGAGGGGGTGGAACGGCGACCGGGACGGCTCGGAAGAGTGGGGTAATTGGTCGGATACAACAATTGGGGAGAAAGACGGGGGGGGGATGGATGTGGGAAATACGGTAGCACCTAATTTGCCAACTAACTTTCTAACAAGTAACCTAACTAATGTTCACCACATATTAAAATATCGTGTTTGGTGAGGAAAGGGGGGGGGGGTCGTGTTTAGGGATAACCAGGAGCATCCAATAATTCTCATTAATTCATTTTATCTTAAAGGCTTCTAGTTGAACTTTTCGCTCGTTAGCAGTTGATTTTACGATAATTACCAATTTGACACCCGAAACACTCATAATGTCACAAACAATGTATTTATGTCTCAATAATCCAGGTAGAAAATCAAAGAAAGGTGAATCAGTTCATGTGGACACGTTTACTGAGAGAGAAACGTTTCATCACTCATCTATGTAAGTGACCTCGCCAGTCTCAACTGATTTTAGAGTTAATGGATGGACTGGAAGAGGATGTGCACATCCTTGATAGGGAGGACCGCTGGTTTGAAGTCAAAGAGGCCATCTACATGAAGATGGAACGACCATCCCTAAACCGAGTGGGAGGGGGGGGGTCACCATTTTACGATGATTTGATTGCAACCATTCCCCAACCCTCTGCGAATAGTACACATTGACATTTAAACTCCAGTTAATGCGCACGGCAATTTGCATATGAAACCGATCGTTGGTTTCATATACATATGGTTGCATATGGTTTTGCATATGAAACCGGTCATTGGTTTCGGTCGTTATGCCAATGTATTGTTAGTGAGGTTGGGGATACCTGCAGTCAGTTGAGACTGAAGAGGTCACTTAGATGAGTGATGAAACGTTTCTCTCAATAAACACTGTGTCCAGATGAACTGATTCGACTTTCTTTGAATCTAAACAACGTTGGCCTAAATTAACCAGCAAGGTTCATTTAACTGGGGTCATTAGTAAAGATGCAGAGTTTCTGTAGGCCCACCCTAAAACACAGAGTTGGAAGTTAAAAAGCGAGATTTCAGCCATCTCAACACAACTGCTTCTCGTTCAGTCCGGTACCAAAAGCTCCTATGTAAACTGGTAATAGGCTCCAAATGAACATCCACCAGTTCGACAGCGCCCACCGTCATGCTACTGCCTATATCCAAGAACAAAATGTTGCTATTTTTTTCCGGTATTTTCATGCAAGTTTTGATACATTTCAGGGAAAGAAATAGACATATAGATCATCAAATGATCCTTTATTACTTCGCTGTTAAACATCCTGATCGTTCACTTCACACGTCCAAGTTCTCTAACTTGACCGGGGCATTATGGATGGATTGTGCATGCATGGAAATATCCGCTTTAGTTGTGAAATTTGTGCGCATAACGCAACTCCTGGTTTTCATAAGAGCCGTGTCTCGCCTTGCTCTCCTCCTCCTCCCCCTCCTTCTCCCCTTGGTAGTCCTCGGTTGTCTGTTTTCTTGAAGTGGGTTCAGGGAAGTGTTGAGGGGGCGGATAGTTTTGATTTTCCCTACATCGTGCTTTAGCCAATAATGTAGCGGGAACCGTTGTGCACATCTCAGCTGGCAGACATTTAAAAAGGAGACAGTCCGGCGCTGCAGCAATTTGTATTAACCCCCCCACCCACCCCCCCAACTGGCCCTGTCTATGGACTCGTTAGTCTCCCACCCATCCAGAGTCCCATCAGTGCGCGCCTCCGGTGTATAGTGAGTACTGTTGACGTTATTAACGGCCTATCACCTCTGAACTTGTTGTTAAGGACCCACAAGACCATCTCACTCGTGGCTACGTGGACGGAGGCTTACACAGGTGAGTGGCTTTCTCGTATTTTGCGCAACGAAAATCCGCAATTTTAAGTGCTACTGTGCGTAGTTCCCACTCGATGCTCTCGGGTGGTTAGAGTTCAGGCAACATGTTTGAAAAATGCTATGTGCATGCCCACACCTGGTGGGATTTTCACGCTCGCGTTTTGTGTAACAGAGTAAGCAAGGTATAGCTTTTGAGTGTTTATGATTCAAGTATTTCAAATTAATTTGACGAGGAGTCTCGTTCTTTACGCGACTGCGTCCGAGTTTGTTCGTGCGTATTTACGCAGCGTAAAGCTCTGGCTGCGGCACGAAACCTATCGGCATCGTTGAAGCGGTGTAGGTGATGAATCTTCTCTTATACCTCCCTAGGGATGGCCAGCTCAACGCGTATCCTCTGTGGTCTGGTTTTCATCTTGGGGTTGCTCTCCTCTCCCGTGGATTCAAAAAGGAACAGAGGCTCACAAGGCGCCATTCCTCATCCTGACAAAAACAACCCAAACGAATCGGAGCAGCAACCGCAGCCACCGCAGGCGGGCTCTGGCTCCCGGCGGAGGCAGAACCCGCCTGCGCCGGCCGAGGAGGTGCTGGAGTCCAGCCAGGAGGCCTTACATGTCACGGAGCGCCGCTATTTGAAACGGGACTGGTGTAAGACGCAGCCCCTCAAGCAGACCATCCACGAGGAGGGCTGCGTCAGCCGCACCATCATCAACCGCTTCTGCTACGGACAGTGCAACTCCTTCTACATCCCCAGACATGTGCGCAGAGAAGAGGGCGCTTTCCAGTCGTGTTCGTTTTGCAAGCCCAAACGATTTACTACCATGGTTTTAACTTTGAACTGCCCGGACCAGCAGCCGCCCACCAAGAAAAAACGCATCCAGCGCGTCAAGCAGTGCCGCTGTATATCCATTGACCTGGACTAAAGACAATAAGCACACTCTATATGATGATGATTCGTGTGTTTTCATTATTCCCATCTTCAAACGACTGGATTGTTTAGAGAGAGAGAGAGAGAGAGAGAGAGAGAGAGAGAGAGAGAGAGAGAGGTTGCCTTACAGCCAAGAATGTACACCATCCTTTATTTGAGGATATGCTCCGCTTGTGAGGACAATCGCCAACACAGATAGGCTTGTTTATAGGCCAGCCTGCATGTACTTGTCAGTCTGCGAGCAAATATGGACATACCATTTATAAACTGACTTTGAGCAAACAAGTAGTGCATATTTTATATCCTCAGTCAATAGGCAACACTGCACGGGAATCATGGAATGGGCACGTTTTACGCACGGTTTATACACCTCAATAATTAGGACTGCATTCACACAACAGGTTTATTTAAGGCTATAGCTTACTGTTCACGACAAAAAAACACAAAAAAACCCAATGCCTCTTATTACGACAGGGGAGAATTCCTGTCTAAATGTATGTTTTTTTTGTTGCAGTTTTTATGGGCTTAATTGGTAGTTTCCACTATGTGGAATTTGATGGATGAGTGGCGAGGTTAGTCAGTGTGACGAGATGTTTACTACATTTCAAGAATCCTTAATTGATTTCTGTGAATTTCGAGGTCCATCAGCAAGACATTTTTCTTAGTTTGTCGCCTTCTCGATTATAGAGATCGACCAAGGCTGCCGCATTAGTTAAAATGTAGGCTACAGCGTTGGCTTATATAGTACTGCCGAGATTGAACAAATGTAAAGCCACCATACATGTAACCGGTTTTGTTCTTTCTTCTTTTTTTCTGAGTCGAGCAAAAAAAAAAACATAAATAAATAAACACATACTGGCATCAATAATGTAAGGCAACTTCTGATCTGTCAGTTTTTTAGCCAAAAGCGGCAGCGAAGTGCACCACATGAATGGATAAGAGTGCTTTATATATAGGACAACACCATTACTCACCCCAGCTCTCTTCCCAAGGGCGTTTAGGCCACACCGAGTCCCCGGGATGAGATGTAAAATGTTGTCGTAAAAGTGCTCAAATTTACGAGGAAAGACAGCGAGAAATGTAATTATACCTGTCAGTCCTACCAACCTCTTCAGACGGTACGGGCTCATCCGGTGTCGTCATATCTCTTTAAGGTGGATCACGTCTCACGCGACGTCCGCCGTTGAGCGGGAATTGTCCTTTATTTAAAAGTTAAAAAACAAACCAAACCTAGCCCTCGTGATCATGTATTTCCGTGCTAGCTGGTAGCTTTAGCAGACGAATTTGTTTAAGCAACATTTCTTTCAAATAATGGGACCGGAGTCTGTGTGACGGAACTTCTCTACACATTCTCATGGCAACTACTGGACTTGTTGCATTTCAACTTAATTTACCACCGATTTGTTTAACAATTTGCAGTCAAAAATACAAATAAAAACACACAACATGCAAAACTGGAAGATGTTTTTTATTATTATTACTTATTGAACAGCTGACTTAAAGGACTAAAAAAAAAATCTTCCGTATTCCATACAATTGACCATTTCTAATTCTGAAATAAATATCATAACAGTTTTTGCACTACAGCATCGTTTTGCCTTTGAAAGAAGTCCAGAAGTCCAGAAGAGGAGCTGAGATAACACATCCACAGTGTCCTGATGAGAATTCCTCAGTACAGCCTTCATCGTGCAGTCTTCTGATGCTGCATTTAAAATACAATTTGGTAAGATTACAGAGCACCTGCATGAGAGCTACAGAAGGCCATAACGAGAAGCAACATAAAGTTGAAAAAGTTAAAAACAAATCTTTTTTGGTAAAACATTCCAAGTAAAATAATGCAAAGGGAGGTTTGCGAAACTGCCTTTACACAAGAGGAATGACGCGTGTGTGTGTGTGTGGGGGGGGAAACAAACAAAACAAAAAAAGTAAAACAGTGATTTAAGATTCAGTCTAACTACATATGGGGCACTCCAATGATGGATCCTTTCTGAGGTATACTGGCTCACATGGCTTCACCTGATATGTTTTAACTTTGTAAATAAATTAACCGACGTCTCTCCGGGTCCAAATAAAACCAAACAGTCTATGTAAATTACTTCATCTCCAAATGGGGGCCAAGCACGCTCTGAATCATGTTTAATGAATCCTGGCTTGCCATACAAGTAACGTCCAACAGAGCTACCAGGTAGCTTCTCAAACCCAACTAAATCACAACTTATATAAAAATACAGCCTCTAAAAGAACAAAGCTGATGATATTTGTTGGCATAAGAGAAACCTTTCTTTAGTTAATAAATGGCATATTTCTATTGATACAGGGGCATAATCATTTCACCCTCCATTTCTTACATCTTACATAGTGAAAATAAAAACAGATTTTGTTAAATACGTACACCTTAAAAAAATAAAACAAAATTAAAATGCATCTTTTCATTGTGGTGCGGTACAATTTGTAATTCTTATTGCATAGGAAAAGAGGTTAAAAAAGTGCAAGACTATCTGAAATATCTGCACACTTACTAAGGGAGGTTGAATGTAGAATAGCAGGTTACTATATACGTACATCTTTTACAAGCAAGAAGGTCCTTATGACTGTAACAGACATAGCACATTCTATGTACAGCATTCTTTAAAATATCAACATTTGCGTATGACATACATTTAATGTGTTGGGTACAAGGCCAAGACATCTCACTTTCTCTTTAGTTATTTGTTCATCCTGGTGTGTGTGTGTGTGTGTGTTGGGGGGGGGGCAAGTCCAGGGGCCGAGTTTGCTACTAGGTTCCATTACTCTCTGGCCCTCAACCCGGACGAGGTCAGTCTGGTGCAGTATGACAAAATACAGTGAAATCTTCACATTCTGATTAGCATGTACATCAGTTTATATACACTATGTCTCCAATTGGGTCTGCAGCTCAGTAAAGATCTTGCATCATAATGTTTATAAGCCGACACCCGCATATCACACCACACGGTCCCTGCTAACAGCAAAACACAACATGATATATATTTACAAGACTTGTAATTTGCCATTGTGAATGCAAAGACCGTTTAAAGCGGGCCACTGGGGATATTGCTTGCTTGTTCTTGCATATTCTTGCACTACTGCTCTCTGAGTTATCTTTTCTGTCAACAGTGACATTCCTCTGAGCAAACATCACCAGGCTGCCATATTTGTTCACAAAGCACAGCAAAGACTCCGACTAGTACGTTGTATACACATAATCTCTCTTCAAGAATTTTTGAATATGTTTCATCACAAATGCCGTCCTATGCAACAGCTACAGCAGTGAATAGATTGTCAGCTCAAATAGGTCTATGAGGAGCCTACGTAGGGTTGCTACTGTGGATTTGTCAGCTGGCATTGGTGTGAATCCCACTGACCCCTTGTGACTTTTCACAAGCTGGGCACCCAGAGGTCACACCAGGCTGGATGAATGAGATCGACCTTTGCCCTTTCAGACTCCCATCATTCCTTGTTTTGTCAGCCGTGCATCTTCGGTGTAGGCTGTCCTGCATCTCTACAGAGGGGTTGTGCCAAAAAAGGCCCCCCTTTTGCCACACATGGTACGCCTCTCCAGGGTGGAGGTCCCACCATTTGGGAGTAGCCCACACAAAGTGCATGATCTCTGGGGAAGGGCTGAGGTCTAAGAAGGGAGGGTGGCGGGTTTCACCGGCCAGTCGTAGCTGGTTGGAGCCAGAGTAATTGTGTTCAGTGTGGTTAGTAGGACAGAGGTATGACACTAGATCTGGCGAAGATCTGGTAAAGATTTACTGTGATGCCGTACAGAGGGCAGTATGCTATGAGGTACGACGTTGGGTCAGAGGCAGGTGGTGAATGCATGGGGGATGAAGCCAGTTGGTTCTCTCATTGATTTTCTCTTCTTCGTGTCTTTGCGTTACCAGCCATCCTTTCTTCTTTCACTTCTCACACTTCAATTCACTCAGCTGGAGGACATATTGGCTTCCTTCTGGCGCAGTCTCTCTTTCTGTTGGTAAGAACCAGAGGGTTAGTGTATCTGCACTGGTTTCAGTGTTGACTTATAAGAAAGTAGTGTTTACAAGGGCTTTGCAAGCACCACTACTATGCGCTGTGTAAATATGTTCGTACCAAACTGTTGGCGTTGATCTTCTTGGTTTCAACTCTCTTCTCTGCTGTGATCTTCCTGATGTTTTCCTGAGCTTCCTTCAACCTATGGAAAGTAAGAAAATCTTTTAGCATGAAATCAATCAATCAATCAATCAATCAATCAATCAATCAATCAATCAATCAATCAATCAACCAACCAACCAACCAATCAACCAACCAACCTATCTACCTATCAACCTATCTATCAAACCATCAAACTTCAACCACTGAATGAGTCTGGTCATTAACATGAACTTCTAGAACTACTGGAAATACCAGTAGCTAAACCAAAAGAGCTGCACCAAAACATAATGTAAAGGCAGGGGCCTCACATCAGTCCATCTTTGCTGAAGTTGAGCGTAAACACACAACAGCATCCCCCTTTGGACCCATTTACTGGGTCATGGAGAGCAATACTTACACAGCCACCAACACACCAATGCCCCTTTTGCAAGTGAAAGCCACACAAATGTGAAGTGTGACAGAATGACAGAGGGTCGACGAGATAATGAGGCAGTCTTTAAAAACACTTGGCTGTTATGAGTGTGCAAACAGTATTTAAAATAAAGTTAATTGTACATAAGCACAATCAGCTGTGGGTAATGTGAGACATGATGACCCAGTAAACAACTAAGAGGCAGCACATGGATGCACGGCAGGGCTGTGAAATCATTAAACCCCTCCACCGCATTAACGGTCTCATGGGGAAGGAAGGCCCGGCTCAAAAGACAGCGAGGTTGTTTTGACCATGTGCGTGCATTGTTAATGGCGTGTAGACACCAAAATATACTTTGGTGCTTAGAGGTTTCAACCCTTGACATTTTAAGGAGTTGAATTGCCCGTCCAACTGCTTAAAAAGGTAATTCAGTTTTTTTTCTTTTTTAAACATTGCTCTTATTTTCAGTTTTTGCCATTGTGCATATCTATTATGAAATCATTTTACTCACTGGCTTGAATGTGGAGAATTCGGACATGGGACCACCACTACACACGGCCTTACAATGGTGTCTTATGGGGGAACTGAACACAAGCCTGATACCTGCGATTTCAACAGCACCGGCAACAATGTACCAGATGATTTCCCATTATGTAATGACTTCTAAATTGCACTTGCCGGGTGGCTAGTCTAAGAGTACTACTGCCTACTGTCAGTACAGGCTGGTCATTCCTGCAAGCTAAAAACAGAAAGTAGCTCTGCAACATGATCAACCACTGAAAATACCAGAAATTTTGGGTAATTTTTAACTTGCACTTTCGTTTTCACTTCCAAATAAGTTGTTTTGAGGGCATCTGTGTAGCGTAGTGGTCTATTCTGTTGCCTACTCACACGGGGATCGCCGGTTCGAATCCCCGTTTTACCTCTGGCTTGGTCGGGTCCCTACAGACACAATTGGCTGTGTCTGTGGGTCGGAAGCCAGATGTGGGTATGTGTCCTGGTTGCTGCACCAGCGCCTCCTCTGGTCGGTCGGGGCACCTGTTCGGGGGGGAGGGGGAACTGGGGGGAATAGCGTGATCCTCCCACGCGGTATGTCCCCCTGGCGAAACTCCTCACTGTCAGGTGAAAAGAAGCGGTTGGCGACTCCACATGTATCGGAGGAGGCATGTGGTAGTCTGCAGCCCTCCCCGGATCGGCAGAGGGGGTGGAGCAGCAACCGGGGTGGCTTGGAAAGAGTGGGGTAATTAGCTGGATACAATTGGGGGAAAAAAGGGGAAAAAATAGAAAAAAAAAGTTGTGTTGATTATTGGACATCTTGAAATATGTTTGACACTCACAGCGCCATTGTAAAGCTGAGTCCAGCAGTGGTCTCGTGTCCAAAATGTCAACAATGAAGGTAGCGAGTAAAATGATAACATGACTGATATGAATAATGGCAAAAACTACTGAAATAACACCCATCCATCCATTATCCAAACCGCTTATCCTGCTCTCAGGGTTGCAGGGATGCTGGAGCCGATCCCAGCAGTCACTGGGCGGCAGGCATGTTGTAAAATACTAAAATTACCCTTTAAGACTGAAAAGAGCCATGAGAGAGTAACGCCATAATTTAAGATATAATGCCGAAAGTATCATACAGGACTGTGGATGATAGTTTCTCTCAGCACACAGACCTGTGTGGCGACTGTCAGTCAGTCTTGGTCTCACGTGCACGTCCCCCGGCCCTCTGGGCTGCATGTCCAGCATCATGACAGTGTTTAACAGCTCTTCCATAACCCATAGCCTTTAACGACCCCAGGCCCCCTGTCCCCATGCTAGTAAAGCCAGGCGGCCGCCAAGACGGCCCGCTGTCCCTCAGTGGGATGCCCCCCTCAAACATGACGCCTTGGGTCAGGGGCAACATCGTAAATACAGCCCGGGGCTTTCAGACATGGGACCAAGGCCTCGGCCATGCTTGTTTGCCTTCTCTTTGATGGCGTCGCTCTCTGCTTTAATCACTGCCCACTGTCTACACATCTCCCAAGTACAATTAGTGCTAATTTGACAACGAGAATCCAAGTCCGAGGGAAATAACAGTCAAGTCTCAATTAGGTAGATTTTTGTACTATTTTTTCCCTCCTTTGCAGAATTGGAGCGCCTCCATTAGCCAAGAAAAATAAAAATCGAACGATCTGTCTACGGAAACCAAGCCGCTAAGGTTTACCAACGATAGCGCTCAAGTTTTCATGACCTGTGCCGAGTAGAGAAATGGGATCTGGATGAATTTTTTGCAAAATACCACTGACCTCTCCTCGGAGATGCTCTTGCTTTCACGTTTCCACATGTTCTTGAAGTCAGTGCAGAACTCATACCAGAGCATGAAGATGTAACTGGGGGCCACTTCCTTCTCCCCCGATTTTGGCTTGAGCCCAAAGTAACTCACCATGTCCTGGAAGCTGTGGGGAACAGAGAGGAAGCAAATTTGGTGACTCTATATTTGAATATTTCCATTTCTATGACATATTTCTGATGCGTAGTCATTCAGAAGACTGTAAGATGCGGAAACTGAGGATGGGAAAATGTTTGTGTGAGTGGGGGGGGGGAAACGTGAAAGAAAATGGGGCGAGGAGAGAGACAAACAGAATTTGAATATACAAAAAGGACAGGAATATACAAGGAAATCATACAGAAAGAGAGAGAGAGAGAGAGAGAGAGAGAGAGAGAGAGAGAACTGGATGGAGGAAGTCCACCCTGCTGGGCGACAGGGGAGAACCAGTAGTGGCGGCTCCATTATCACATTGACCTCCACAGGCTGCAGGGGAGGACTGCCAGAGCAGACAGAGACAGCCAGGAATGGGCTGCTCCTCCACCAGACACAGCAGACACACACCAGCTCACACACTCAAACAAACACACACTCGAGCCCACACACTAAAGTACACTTTATTCACACTTACAGGTACTCTATGGACAGTTTAATTGGCAGACAATCGAAAGTGCAGATATGACATAATATTCAAATGTTCACACACACACATACACACACACACACACACACACACACACACACACACACACACACACACACACACACACACAGCCTTGTGAGCACCACAGAGAGGTCCCGTACTCTCAATTTTCCTGCTGGACTACAGTTCAACGACGCAGATCCTGCAGCCCGTTGTGGGTCAGCTCCTCAGCCTAATTCAATTGTAACCAAATCTGAACTCTGCGTCCGTCTCGCAGAAGGACTCGCTGGGCATGAAAAGCAGCCCGCTGCTCCGAGGTCCCTTCCTAACCCAAACATTAAAGCCATTTTCTAGCCCCAACTGTCAGAGGGGCTGATAAAGAGGGGCCATCACTCAGGCGATTCTCTCTGTCCCGTTGACACAGACAGAGATGCTGACCTCCAGATGCTAGGTGGCTGTTGCGATGCTAATCCAAGACACGTTGGCGCTGGGGGGAAAGGGCCAATGTGCTGCGCAGACGGCTGGCGGCCAGAGAGAGAAGGCTTCGCGTGTCTGACACGCCGTGTTGCTGGGATGCACCCGGGAAAGAATAGGTTTCGAAGAGCCGATTGTAGATCATCTGCAACTCCGCATAAGAAATCATGGGGAACAAGGGTCCGGGGGGAGTTTTGATTCACCAAAATAGACGTGCCGTCCCAGGTACCTCTGCTGCAGGCCTCATGATCCGGCGTGATAAACTGGGTTTCTTCCCCATCGACTCCTTTCTTGACCCAGGGTCATAATGTCAGAGCAGGCACAAATCAAACCGCGTCCTGGTCTGTGGCAAGTTTGACGCCTTTTGTTTTTCCCCTTAACGAGCGTACGGCAAATAAAGCTCGCCAGTCTTCACTTGGAACAGACACACACACACACACACACACACACACACACACACACTGACAAAGCACATAAAATCAAGCGGCGTGTGTAGACCAATTAAACAAACACATGCGTCTTTAATCCGTACATCTACAATCCATCCTATGATGGGTTGTGCTGCAATGCCCACAGACTGCATTCCTCACTGACAGCTATAAAAAAAACAACCTATTACTAAACCCTGCAAGACCATGAATATCAGCGAAGTATTTGGACAACCAAGTCAACATTCCTCTGATTTCCTAGTAAAAAGATCGGGGAAGGTAATTCAACGCTGTAGACATGAAATGTTAATATTGTGACACTGCCTTTCTATTATATTACAACACAGCTAAGTAATGGTAACGCACAACAACGAAGCCATAACCGCACGGTTACTGTACAAGCAGCAGTGGCTCCATATGAAATTGGGCGTGATATGAGAGTTGGGAACTTAATGGGCCGGAACTGTGGACAGAACCAGGAAACCTCAGTGGAACCCAAACACGAACAAGACAAATTAGGATTGCGCATTAAGGGAAAGGTCTAATGCTTACACTGGATAAGATGTGCCTCCTGGGAGGAAAAAAAAATTCATGAACAGGCATGAACCAGTTAGGGTTGTCAGCATCACTACGGTCAGATCTATGTTCCACACTTGCCAATTAAGCGAACAGAAAATTCACCCCATCCGTCACAGTGGCAACTTGAGAGTCAGTGATTCTTCGACGGTGGTAGGCTTTCGGCCACGGGCATCTAAACTTACCGACTCCTCGAGGGACTGAGGCTGAGGTATTGGGTAGCACCGGGGGTATGGCGTCTATTGCTTTTTATTAACACCAAGGCATAATGTTGTGGCTGCTGCTGAGTATTTCTACATGCATGTGTGTGTGTGTGTGTGTGTGTGTGAGTGAGTGAGTGAGAGTCCATAGTGTGCGGATACCTCATCCAGCACAGATGTGTGAGCCCACCCAGGGCCCGGTGAGCCCACCGACGCCCATATTCATCACCAGAGTGTCACTTTTACGAGGTGGCTCTGTGGGAACCTGAGAGAGAATGCCCCCGCTCTCCCTATCGCCAGTCGGCCAGCCTCCTCTTTAGATGAAATTAAAGGAAAACTTCATTAAAAGGCCAAGGCGCTGTCAGCCGCGGGGCCCTTTTGATCAATATGCCCCTCCAAGTTCAACACCTTCATTACAGTGGTGTCACTCTCACACTGACACACACATGACACACACACACACACACACATGCTACAGCACACACGCTACAGCACAGCAGATAGAGATATCAACATATCACAGAGGGGAGCGAGCGAGAGAAGGGGAGGGGAAGATAGATAGTGAAGTGGATCAGAAGAGAGAGAGAACAGGGGGAACGAGAGATATAGCCATGCCTCAGTGGTTCTCTTGGCTTCGAAATGGCAACATGAAACAGAACTGTTTGGAGCCATTAGCTGAGTTATAGTATTGTCCGAAGCAATCAGCGTCCTAATTGTTTATAGTTTAAATTTTCTAGCGTCCGGCATCTTTCACTTTCTCCTTTATGTTCCTCTCGTGATTTATTTTGGAAGTGGGAGGGTAACGATTTAAAGCAAACAATTCCGCTCCCTATCCAAACAAGGCCAAAATAATCTATTTGCTTTGTTTGTCCTTTCCACCCCCCACCCCCACCCCCGATATGAAATGTTCCAGATATGATCTTGCGCGAACACGAGCTCAGCGGCTGCCAGTGTGTCTTATACCTATAAATCAGATGCCTCAGGCAGTGGCTCTTGGGAGTTTTCTGTATGCAACATGGCAGATAAGGTTGACGGGAACTGCAGAGGAGGAAGCGAAGATGGGTTAGTGTCAGTCTGCAGTATGTTGCACGCTGTGTGCGCAATGCAAATCCCTCGCTGTTTGTGGAAACTGTGATCACCTGTGTACCTGCGTATGGGTTGTGTTTGGCTGAGCCCTCTGTAATATATACACGGGTATATATTACAATGTCTTCCTTTGTTTGTCTATACAAAAAGGGGACGAGACTTCACCCTTTCTCGGACATCTCCGGGCACCTCTCCAGCCCACTATCCCGTCTCGCCACATCCTTGTGTTTTCGCATCAAAACTGAGGAGCCTGGATACCGAGAGGCCCCTGGGTTGGTTCGCCTGTCTCACCACAACACTTATCAGCTGGTGCTAATAACTACACGCATCTAAAACAAATGGAGAGCATCAGTGTCATCGGATGATGGTTGTGCTATGTGAAGCATGCCGAATAACCGATAAAAGACGCCCTTCGGCCATCACTAACGCTTGGCAGCGTTCCCTAAGGCCAATTTCAAGCTCAAGACCTCGAGCCACAAAACACTGAGAAACTGTTGAGCAATGAAAACCACAGAAGACATCCAGATTCTCTGTCCAAACAGATATGATTATTGGGCTCGTATGATTCAATGCTTTTTCACTGAATTTCTGTCGTTCGCTCCCCTACCTTTTTTGAGCTGCTCTGAGCCGGTTGTCCTCTGCTGCGTGCTCCATTTGAGCTGTAAAAAGAAAGAAAAAACAAAGTGACTTGACTACGAAAGATTTTTGAATGACACCTTATGTGACTTGAAGTAGCACTGCCGTCCAAGATAGCAGGTATGAGTCGATATAGACCATGGGAATAATGGAGGAAGTTGACCGCTGAGGTCTGGTCCTGGATCACAGGTACCAAGAGAGGATGGACTGCTGGGGAAAGCCCAGAGGGGGGCGATATGTTCATTAGCCATAGCCGGCCTTGTCATTTGCGGAGTGTAGAGGAAGAGGGTCTCTGGGTTGAGATGTCTGCGGTACATGGGAGCGTGTTACGAAGGTGTCAGTTAAGCGCATTGTAAAGTTTGACACGCTCCTGTTTAAGTGTGTTGACACAAGGGAGTGCGGAGTTGTGATGTCTGGGCTTGGGGTTGAGGGGTGGTGGCGGTCGTCTGTGCCGTAATGTGTGTGTGTGTGTGTGTGTGTGAGTGCCTGCGTGTGCGCGTACTTGTGCGTGCGCAGAGGGGAGCTCCAGCAGGGGCACAGGTCTGAACAGTGAGGCTTGGGAACTGGAGGCTCATGTGGACTCCTGCCATGTAAAAGTGTCTAAATGCAAGGCAGATGTGTGCGGCGGGCCAGGCCGAGGTGCAAGAATTTATCTAGGGCCAGAGAGTGCCTGTGATCTCAGATTTATTGCATTTTTCCAGATTCATCCTTTTTACAATGATGGGGGGACCTTTCCCACTTGAAGATTTAAGAGGGGGAAGTCTCCAAAAAGTTGTTCAAAGGCAGGTTTGGGGGTCTTTTGGGAGAGGGTGAGCTTAGGCCTCCAACCAACCACCCTTTTTGCTTTTACTCCTTTTTTTTTCCTTTTTTTTTTTTACATGTGTATGGGCATGGGGGCTGAGGTAAACCTAATGAAGGGGGATGGCCATGGCTTGGATAGGGGGAGGAGGGGGAGGGGATTGGGAGGGAGAAAGGGAGGGGGGTCCGTGACCAATGGCGTTAGTCTCAGTGGGGGTCAGGCTGGCGCCTGAGGTACCCCTCTAGTGCGACTCTGTGCAGAGGTGGCACTGGTGCCGAGAGACGAGGGGAGAGAGAGCGAGCGCTACTGGTGGAGAGAGAGAGAGAGAGAGAGAGAGAGAGAGGTCCAGAGTGAGAGGATGTGTGAAGTTTTCTCTTCCTCTGCTCCCCGTGTAAACATGAAACCAGTAGTGGCTAACTAGAAAGTTATGAGACATGCATGCTGAGTGGGACAATAAATTAGAGCTTTAAAACTCTGACACACTTTTCCAAACCACCGCTCTTACCAAGCAGCCAGATAACAAAGGAGATGAGGAGAGCTTTGCAAAGGATGTTGAGCAACATGGGGATGATGGTAAAGGCTCCAATTTAAGCCTCACAAAAAATGTTTCTTTGAAATCCAGTCATCCCCTCTAACTGTCCACACCATCTCGTTTCTTGGACAACTACAGTTTAAGGCCAAGGCATCTCACGAACTTGGACACTAAAAAATCATTTCGCCAAAAGAGGCTTTCTTCATCGCTGTTGTCTGCAAACGCTATTTGGTCGACCCCATCTGCTCCGTTCGCTGTTATCAGAGCAAGCGAAACTGTGGCAACTATGAGCTGATTCGCTAGCCAACAGTGTGTGAGGACTGTCATGCATTCCCCGAGAGAGCCAGACAAATGAAACGTACACAACCTTAAGATTAAAGGCGGGGATTTGTTTCCAATTAGTCATGGCGTGCGGTCAGTACGAAAGAAAATGTGCGCCTTCGAATGTCCCCAGAGGTTTCAAAGCGCTCTATCAAAAGGGGAACAGAGAAGTGGTTGATTGGTGACGTTGGAACGCACGTGGTATAATCTGGCTTTTCTTCTTCTTCTTCTCCTCTCCATCTCAAATTGGTTGAAAGCAGTTGTGAGGGAGAGGAAGAATAATGTCTCTTAATTGCTAGCAACAAACTATCGGAGAAATACACAGAAAACAAAGCTGAACACGTCGTGAAGGAGATCTGATTTGTACAAGATGTAGTTGAATCCTAAAGAGCTGTATTTACTCCCCCCCCCCTCTCTATTATCTCTCTATTATATAAGGGATAATCCCAGACAAGGTGTCCCTTTAACACACAGCCTGGGAGTGGATTATCCCACTTACACCATGGTCACTTACCAAAGAATTAAAATAAAAGCATCTGCTTATTTTTTCTTGCTGAACCTTTTGGACTAGGAATTAAAAGCTTATGAAGTAAATGTTGGCCACTAAACCAAAGCTTTGACTGTTTACTGGGCTTGCTACTAATTCAGCGTGTTGCAATGATTACATAGCAACTTTGTGGATAAGTGGATTAATTTAGAACAGTGATTCAACTTGAGACAAACTACACGCACATTATATGGTTTTAATGCGCACCCTCCAGCCAATCAGAAACCAGTATATATATATATATATATATATATATATATATATATATATATATATATATATATATATATATAAATCCAGTGAGTCAAATAAATCCTTTATGAGACAGTACAAGCCTGTTTCATGCCATAAGCAATCATCAGCTGTCAAACAAGCTTGTATTATCTCATAAAGAATTTACTTGACTCACTGGATTATTTTGCTCCTTATTTGTTGAGCACTTTCCCTACCATTGAGTGTTTCTTTTAACAAAGTTATATATAATGTTTATTATTTTATTACATACAGAAAAAAGAAGGTTTTGAAACAATCACATGAAGAGGAGAGATGTGAAAAGAGGAGAAAGAGGAACTTGTAGAAAAACGGTAAGCAAGAATGGTCAGGGTGTGTGTTCGAAAGCATAACTGCAGCATTATCAGGAGTAAAATCTATTAGACACTCCAATAAATAAAGCAATCAAATTTCACTGCACAGGAGCAAGGTTATGAAAATAAACTTCAAAATGAAGCTACAACATTTATATAGCTGGAACTCACCTGAACATTTTTCAAGGTGTTTCTAAAATTTGCAAAAGTCTTTAAACCTTCTCAGCACTGACAAAATTATTCCTTCAAAATGCATTATTGATAGTTGCTCTGAAAAACTGTCATAAACTTTCATAAAGGGAGAGAGCAAGGCCAACTCTTTGGTAAACTGGTAGGGCTGTCAATGAATGTTCCAAATTCGTATATAACTGAATTGTGGAAAAAAACACATGGGAGGGTTTTGTCTGTGTCCCATTCCTCAACTTCCATGCTGGCTACTCCTGCTGAATCTCCAAACTGGGAGCGCACAAACCCCCATCTACTGCAGGTAAATACACTGACTACTGATGAGTACTTCATACAACCCCACTTATAAAAACCCAACTGTAATTTTAAAGATAAGAGAAAGGGAACATAATGACACTAATGTACATATATCCATTCAGTTCAGTCAAAGCCTGCTGGGAGCACTTTAACCAATTTATGTGAAATTATTTTAATATTATAATTATTCAGTTTGATCAGAGTTTACTCCCTGCTGCCCATGCAGTTTAATTCATTCCATTTTCATGTTTTGGAAGTGATTTTTTTTTAATTAAAAAAGAATTCCGCTCAAATTGTTATGTAGTGCCTTGAGCATCATGCACTTTATTTTTTCAAATATTTTCTGTTTTACACAAAATTCAGTCAAACATATGTTCATCTAAAGGCAACCTTGTGTTGGGGTTTGTGTTGCTATAAAGTTTGGCAACTGAATAACGGCCCCAAATATCAGTTATCAGCCGCCATAACTTACCGTTAATCGATATCGGTATCGACCCTGAAAAAAAAACATATCGGTCAACCCCTAATATATCCCTATTCCATCCCTGAAAGATGGTTATAGATAGATGTACGTGTGTGTGTGTGTGTGTGTGTGTGTGTGTGTGTGTGTGTGTGTGTACACACACACCATCTTTCAGGGATGGGTTTACGCATGAGGATTAGGGATTGAGTGCCACTTTATCACACCACTAGTGGCAGCACTGAGCACAATGTTACAGAACAACACACTCCAGTAAGGTAAGCGAGCAAGATTGTGTACGCCATGTTTGATTTTACATGTTCTTCCTATGGATGTATTCTCACTGTCTGCAATAAATATGATGCATTTCGCCGCCGCACCCTCAAATAAAAGCAAGTCAAGTTGGGTTTTGACAAAATCTGGACAGATTTTGGATAGTTGTCCTATTCGATCTCGTTAAGAGCTCTTACAAAATGTACGTCCCTGATAAACGGTAGGAGTTGTTGTTGAGACTCTCACTTGTTTTGAGAGGAAACGCTTGTTAGCAAGCTGCGAGTAAACTGCTCTGAGACATTATGGTGGTAATAAAATGTAGGCGATATAAGTTTTTTTTATATTCATACAAGCATCAGACCAATACCTACACACATTCACAATAAAGATATAAGTCTTACTGAAGCAAGTGGGTCCGGAAAATGTAGAGCCCAATTCATTAACAGGCTCCTTTGAGGTTGACTAGTCACTCAGGAAACCTCCCGCTAGCCAACTTGGGAAAAACCGACAACCCCAGTATCATAAGCTTGGACACACCTACTCATAGTAGGGTTCTGATTTATTTTTGCTCATTTTCACTGAAGTACCAAATGAAACAAGTTGTTGGGGGTGGGGGGCATTTCAAAATGTACACTACCGTTCAAAAGTTTGGGATCACATTGAAATGTCCATATTTTTGAAGGAAAAGCACTGTACTGTTCAATGAAGATAACTTTAAACTAGTCTTAACTTTAAAGAAATACACTCTATACATTGCTAATGTGGTAAATGACTATTCTAGCTGCAAATGTCTGGTTTTTGGTGCAATATCTACATAGGTGTATAGAGGCCCATTTCAAGCAACTATCACTCCAGTGTTCTAATGGTACAATGTGTTTGCTCATTGGCTCAGAAGGCTAATTGATGATTAGAAAACCCTTGTGCAATCATGTTCACACATCTGAAAACAGTTTAGCTCGTTACAGAAGCTACAAAACTGACCTTCCTTTGAGCAGATTGAGTTTCTGGAGCATCACATTTGTGGGGTCAATTAAACGCTCAAAATGGCCAGAAAAAGAGAACTTTCATCTGAAACTCGACAGTCTATTCTTGTTCTTAGAAATGAAGGCTATTCCATGCGAGAAATTGCTAAGAAATTGAAGATTTCCTACACCGGTGTGTACTACTCCCTTCAGAGGACAGCACAAACAGGCTCTAACCAGAGTAGAAAAAGAAGTGGGAGGCCGCGTTGCACAACTGAGCAAGAAGATAAGTACATTAGAGTCTCTAGTTTGAGAAACAGACGCCTCACAGGTCCCCAACTGGCATCTTCATTAAATAGTACCCGCAAAACACCAGTGTCAACATCTACAGTGAAGAGGCGGCTGCGGGATTCTGGGCTTCAGGGCAGAGTGGCAAAGAAAAAGCCATATCTGAGACTGACCAATAAAAGAAAAAGATTAAGATGGGCAAAAGAACACAGACATTGGACAGAGGAAGACTGGAAAAAAGTGTTGTGGATGGATGAATCCAAGTTTGAGGTGTTTGGATCACAAAGAAGAACGTTTGTGAGACGCAGAACAAATGAAAAGATGCTGGAAGAATGCCTGACGCCATCTGTTAAGCATGGTGGAGGTAATGTGATGGTCTGGGGTTGCTTTGGTGCTGGTAAGGTGGGAGATTTGTACAGGGTAAAAGGGATTCTGAATAAGGAAGGCTATCACTCCATTTTGCAACGCCATGCCATACCCAGTGGACAGCGCTTGATTGGAGCCAATTTCATCCTACAACAGGACAATGACCCTAAACACACCTCCAAATTGTGCAAGAACTATTTAGAGCAGAAGCAGGCAGCTGGTATTCTATCGGTAATGGAGTGGCCAGCGCAGTCACCAGATCTGAACCCCATTGAGCTGTTGTGGGAGCAGCTTGACCGTATGGTACGCAAGAAGTGCCCATCCAACCAATCCAACTTGTGGGAGCTGCTTCTGGAAGCGTGGGGTGCAATTTCTCCAGATTACCTCAACAAATTAACAGCTAGAATGCCAAAGGTCTGCAATGCTGTAATTGCTGCAAATGGAGGATTCTTTGACGAAAGCAAAGTTTGATGTAAAAAAAATCTTATTTCAAATACAAATCATTATTTCTAACCTTGTCAATGTCTTGACTCTATTTTCTATTCATTTCACAACATATGGTGGTGAATAAGTGTGACTTTTCATGGAAAACACAAAATTGTTTGGGTGATCCCAAACTTTTGAACGGTAGTGTATATCTTTTAAATTCAAAATTGTTTTGAAAAAAAAATCAGAAACAGGCAATGAATTCAATTTTTTGTAAAACATGCATTCAATCAGGTGTCCAAACTTTTGACTGATACCACACACACACACAAACACACACAAAACCAATCTAAAGTTTGGACACACTGAATTTCTTTCCAAAACAATTTAAAATTATATATATATATATATATAGCTTTTTTCCGAAACCGTCAATGGTGTTATAAGTATATATACACTCACTGGCCACTTTATTAGGTATACCTTGCTAGTACCGGGTTGGACCCCCTTTTGCCTTCAGAACTGCCTTAATCCTTCGTGGCATAGATTCAACAAGGTACTGGAAACATTCCTCAGATAGTTTGGTCCATATTGACATGATAGCATCAGGCAGTTGCTGCAGATTTGTCGGCTGCACATCCATGATGCGAATCTCCCGGTCCACCACATCCCAAAGGTGCTCTATTGGATTGAGATCTGG
>NC_079226.1:18574190-18679190 GCF_029633865.1 Lampris incognitus
CCCTTTAAATGTAGTCAAAACCTAAACCGCCTTCTGTGATGCTGGCACGTTGGTCTGTCACCAAGACTTTTAATGGATAAAAGGGGTCATTGTGCTTGCCGGAGATGGACGTTTTCTCTTTAAAAAATCGTATATACTGACTTCCACTCAAAACACTTCACGGCGATTTATGTTTTGTTAGCAGATGGTTGTTTGTGATGTGGAGAAAAGTGTGTGGCATTTATGCAAAACCATGAAGATAGAAATTACAAGCAGGTGTCCAAAAACAGGCAACCGGGGCTTTGCGTGCACCAATTTCATGCCATTTATCCAGTGTCTAGGACATGGTGTGTGCTTACTGGATGTAAGCAGTACCAGCAGATTCCACTACGTGATTACGGGCAAATTTAAGAAAGAATTTAAGAAAATAAAAAAATAATAAAAAAACCTCCCATGTGACAATGCCCTTGTTGGTATGCATTCAAATGGTGAGGAAGGCCCCGTATATGATAAAGGCTTTGAGACAAGTGTTTGGAGCTTGGCAAATAGGGCTGTAGCCTTACATGCAGCTTTTCTCCCATGTCTGCAACATGTGAATGTCGAACACCAGTTACACACTGCAGTTTCGATATGTGAACCACAGCTCACATGTACACAGTCATCTCCAATAACCAACACAGCCCTGTCTGAATCATCACACTCTACCTCTCAGTTCTTAATGGTCAAAGGCATCATGGCTGAACTTGTGGTCAGTTTGAAAGTGAATCGGTATCAGGTGTGAGGGGTTCTGAGTGCCTGTTTTTTTTTTCTTTCTTAGCACACAGTCATTACTTTGGCATCAACACACACTGAAGGTCCAATACACTCCTCTAGTCTTAAGGCTGGTGTTTTACATACAAGGTTTTCATGCAACTTTGGTGTATGGAACTGAGTTGTATTTCTGTTTCACTGTGTGTCTCCTCATGCAAATCACTGAAAAGTTGAGTATGGCTAGGCTGCATAGAGCTGACACATACCGGGGTTTTTTGCAGCTAGTTTCATGCAACAGCCAGTCTAAATGCTGACATTATGTCACATAACTATGATTAGGTAGTAGGCCAAATATTAGTGCATGGAATCAACTGATATTTGTAAACAATAGAAGGTTAAATTGAAATCAGTGACAGACCCCCCCCAAAAAAGGAATTGCAGTTATTGAGTATTTTGAAGGTTAGTGGATAAATGTTACATTTGAATACTTGCTCATGTATTCCAGGCACTTCAAATATTTTCCATCAGTTCATAGGAAGTTAACTTCACTAACCATCATCTGAATTAGCTTACTTTTCATTATGTTGATATTAACTGACAGCAATGCAATAATCGTTTATTTAATTAGCTATCATACAGCAAAAAAACGTTGTTGCATGTAGTTTTAATTGCATTTGAAATGCTTTGCATAAGGGTAAAGTCGTATGAACCTGTGCAACTTACAGTTTACTAATGCCACCAACTTGCATGAACAGTATAACTGTATCGCCATCCTAAGTATTGGTTTTCCCACTCATAGGTAACAGCTTGGGAACTATTATTTTGAAGTTAAGGCATCAGGGGTAAACCCTCAGTAAATCTGCTTATGGAGTGGTGACTGTTCCCCTTCCAATCTACATTGGAAGAGAGGAGGAGAGAGCTTAGGGCTGGGGCAGTGTTGTGGACAGAGGGCTAGAATGATCTGAGTGCTGGAGCGGTTTCGCCTCAGTCACGGTGGTCCCCAGTCGTGTTCCTCTGAGGCCAGACTGCCTTTACAAGGCCGCAGCCAGAGATGTCCTGCCAGCTTTATGGCAGCCAGCAGTGCATGAGAAGGGTGTTAGGGGCAATGTGATCCCTTCTATAGGCCTGTAGCCTCCTGTCCTCATGCTGTCTAACAGTCTACTGAGACACCCTCTTACACACATGCGCACACACACACACACACACACACACACACACACACACACACACACACACACACACACACACACACACACACACACACACACACACACACACACACACACACACCCACTAACAAGCGTATACACATATACACGCTCACACATGCACACACACACACACACACACACACACACACACACACACACACACACACACACACACACACACACACCCACTAACAAGCGTATACACACATACACGCTCACACATGCACACACACACACACACACACACACACACACACACACAAGCAAGCAAACAAACCATACCACCCAGCTGAGAGCCTGACAAGGCAAAAAGCATAATTATACCTTTGTACTTTTAAAGGTCCCTCACTGTGTTTCTGGAGCAAAACAGGGATTTTCTAGTTCTCTGAGCTATGTTTCATGAAGATCTCCTTAAGTTGCCAGACTGAAAGTGCGTTTCACATTTGAAGACGCCCACACTTTCCTAAAAACTCCAGAGCTGATTGGCCAGTTTGTGAGCGCAAGTGAGGGCAAGGATCTATCATTGCTATCTAACAGCCTGGATTTGGGAGTGTGTCATTGTGCATGATCTGGAGGGAGGGGTAAAGGATTAGACAACTCATCCCTCACCTCAACTGACAACACCATGATTAGGATGGAGCGGACGAAAATATTTTGTAATTACAATCAGTGGCGCGTTACGAGTGGGGGGAAAAAAAAGACATGATGTCAAGCCCTTGTTAGTTTAGAGAGACAGAATGTCTTAACTTGAGTCCAACGTTCTTTCACAGTGGCGTGTCTTTATAGCTTTTCTAACTGTATGCTAATAAATCATCCGGTCATTGCATGGTGGTAAGTTATAGCAGCCTTTGTAATAACATACTCCTGTGTTACCAGGCAATTACAAGATAAAGGGATAAAATGATGGCTGCTTTAAAATATGCGAGGGCGTTGCTACTGCTATGACAGTTAGCTACACGTTTTAAAGAGATAGTTGAGAACCTTGGGAGTACTTACCGATGGAGACAAAGACCTCCATTTTCTCCTTGAAGGGCTGAAGGTGTTCCTCTGAGGAATTGGCACACACGTTCTGCACACTCTTCTCACAAGCTGGAAGATGAGAACCAGGAAGAGGCCGGTGAGAGATGACAAATATCAGGCATAATTCAAATGAAGTCAATTACTGCTTCTTATTGGAGAGAATGGAAGTTTAAAATGGGGAAAATGAATAAATAAATAAACAAAGCAGTCGTCATTGTGTGAACCAGGCTTTACACCTCCCCCACCCCTTTACAGATCCTCGCCAAGTTAGGAATATGCAACGCTAACAAGCACACTTAGAGAAGACATGCCATTAATTGTTGACATATGAGATGAGGTGGTGACAGAAAATATGATGGAGGGCATCCGGGTAGCGTAGCGGTCTGTTCCGTTGCCTACCAACACGGGGATCACTGGTTCGAATCCCCGTGTTACCTCTGGCTTGGTCGGCTGTCCCTACAGATATGACTGGTCGTGTCTGCGGGTGGGAAGCCAGATGTGGGTATGTGTCCTGGTCGCTGCACTAGCGCCTCCTCTGGTCGGTAAGGGTGCCTGTTCAGAGGGGAGGGGGAACTGGGGGGAATAGCGTGATCCTCCCATGTGTTATGTTCCCCTGGTGAAACTCCTCACTGTCAGGTGAGAAGAACCAGCTGACGACTCCACATGTATCGGAGGAGGCATGTGGTAGACTGCAGTCCTCCCCGGATAGGCAGAGGGGGTGGAGCAGTGACGGGGACGGCTCGGAAGAGTGGGGTAATTGGCCAGGCACAATTGGGGATAAAAAAGGGGGGGGAGAAAACATGATGGAGAGGTGGGGTGTAAGTCCTGTCAACATGTTTTCATTCAGGTAGCTAATTAAGTCAGATAGCAATCACACAAAACTTGCCAGGGCTTTATTCAGAGTCCAGCAGTCACCAGTGATATAACCAAGCATATTTCTGCCCGCTGCGGGATTCGAGCTGGGGCTGTACTGCACTATGAGGCAACATCGCTAACCGCTCGACTAAAAGGGGCCGACCCCCCAGCCAATCCACCAGCGAGCCTTTAGTAGGTTACACTAGTCACCCTCTTCCAGAAGCATGCCCTCGCGCTTTGATATTCCCGCGCTCCGAAGAGACTTCTACATGCTTCTGGATACTTCCGAAGCCCTGTACCACTGCTACCGATGTAACCGAAAACTATGAAAACTAACCAGATGAAGTGTAACACCTGCCCCCCACCCACATATGAACAAACAGTGAAAAACATACACAAAAAGGAGGAGAAGGTAGAACAGGTGGGAAAGGTGTGTGTGGGGGGGCATTGGGGTGAAAAGGACGTGGCTTGATTTTCATGTAAAGGTGGAAACTCTTGTGATTTCCTTCAGTGCAACAATTCACTGCAAATACATCCTCATAATGCAATGCATACTGCATTTAAAACTGATTGTACATGTGAGCATACTGGGCTTTTGTTGTGATACCAAATGATCCAACTCCCACAAGCTCAGAGGAGACATGATGCGGTGCCCAGTCAAGCCAGGCCTACTCATTTCCTTTCGTCTATTAGGCTGGTACACCGTACGCAGAAGACGTCTGGTGAAATAACTCTGGCACAATCCTTCAGCATGCAGGTCATTAATGGATGCAGTAAATACCTTAACTTGCTTATGACTGCATTGCTAAATAGTTCCACAACACAACAATACCGCAGTCTCGGTTCACCGCTCGGCTGCCTTCAGATGTGTGTTCGGTTCTCACACCCTTGCAGGGCAGCAGTTACACCTGCAGCTTGGTAAGCTTTGTCTCAAGGTACAACTCACTTTTATTGTCTGATCTTGAGGAATGGAAGCACGAACACAACGTCTGTTCGGTGAAAGAGGGCGATAACTAAATCGAACCAAACGCACGGCGCGCCAAGAAATGTTTTAAAATCCTGGCTGAAAGAGAGAGAGAACACATATATGGAATGGAGAAGTCTATCAGTATGCAGAAGAAATGAAATAAAATCCAGGTAAACGTATAAACAAAACATACAAACAAAAAATGCTCTTTGGAAATACACGTTCGCCTACCAGAAATCCCCCTCACACAAGAGGGCCCATTAAAACTGTTCAAAACAGCAAGTCTACAATTTAGCGGCGGCTCTCCACCAAATGTGGTCCAGACAGCAAAGGCCGCAAGGAGGAAGCCTACAAAAAAACCACCAGCATCTGCAGGGAATAAAAACTAAGAGCGCTGGTCTAAGACATTGTTTTCCCGTGATAATACATCGGTAGAGGCGCATTCAGAGGCAATAGCAGTGTTTCCCACACACAAGACTTTACTCGGGCGGACCGCCCAGGTATATCAACAGCCACCGAAGTATATTTGGCGACCCATTTTAGCAATTTTTAATTTTTTAATCCATCCGAGAGAACGACGCCATCCGCGATCGATCAGCTAGTGGATAACCTCCCCTCGCTAGACCTGCCTCATACCTGTTCGTTCTGCTATGGCGAGAAGGGTCTACTGACAATCTGCTCTGTGCAGCAACAGAGAGAGAGAGAGATAGAGAGAGAAAGAGAGATGTTCTCTGCTATGACGTTAATATGGACCCCTGAGTGGTCGCATCATATTTTTTTCTAGTTTGTGCGCTTGTACCAAATGGTTTGTTCGTTTTACTACTGAAGTTTTACTCATTATGTGTGGTCACATCAATTTTTTTTTAGTAGTTCATGCACTCGTTTTACTAAATCACATGTCCTTGGAGTTCAATATAGTGGGCATCCAGGTAGCGTAGCGGTCTATTCCGTTGCCTACCAACATGGGGATCGGTGATTCGAATCCCTGTGTTGCCTCCGGCTTGGTCGGGCGTCCCTACAGACACAATTGGCCGTGTCTGCGGGTGGGAAGCCGGATGTGGGTATGTGTCCTGGTCGCTGCACTAGAGCCTCCTTCGGTCAGTCGGGGGCACCTGTTCAGGGGGGAGGGGGAACTGGGGGGAATAGCGTGATCCTCCCATGCACTACATCCCTCTGGCGAAACTCCTCACTGTCAGGTGAAAACAAGTGGCTGGCAACTCCACATGTATCGGAGGAGGCGTGTATTAGTCCGCAGCCCTCCCCGGATCAGCAGAGGGGGTGGAGCAGGGAACGAGATGGCTTGGAAGAGTGGGGTAATTGGCTGGGTACAATTGGGGAGACAAAGGGGGAAAAAATAAAAATAAAAAGCAAGTTGGAAATATAGTCGGATTCGAACTTCCCAGATCAATAACTCATAAGTGAAACCACATAAAGGTGAACCAGTTCATCCAGACACAAGATTTACTGAGAGGAACGTTTCATCACTCATCGAAGTCACCTCTTCATTATGAGTGATGAAATGTTCTCTCAGTAAACCTTGTGTCCAGAGAAACAGATTCAACTTCCTGTGGTTTCCTTACCTGGATTATTGAGCACGCATAGAGACACAAGCAAAATGTTGTTAAAACACAAACATCGCCTCCCTCCTACCATAGTAACGTAGTCCACGAGCTACAACCTAATGTTCAACAAAATGAAGCCGTCCTCCGAGCCGGACAAATAACATGGGTCTCTATGTACAGCCGGCTGTGAGACCAGTGCACAGGGACCGTCTAAAAAGTGCAGCACAGAAGAGAGATACAACAAAAATATTCAATAACGTCACTCTTATACTGTGTAGTGTCCCCAAAACCACTTCACACATCAGTGGTCCCCTGTTGGTTGTACTACAACACTTTGTTTGTAAAAATGTGCTTTTGTGTAGTTTTGGGGAATTTTTATTGGGGAAAATATTGAATAACTTCATTCTTGTACAAACGTCCAAAGGAGTTGAATCAAGTGCAACTGGACTTGGTATATATCCATGAAGACGTTTCGCCTCTTGGATGAATGAGAACATTCACAGACATCTTGTACAAAAGAATTATGAGGCGTCGCTTGTGTTTTAACAATGTTTCGCTTATGAGTTGATCTGGGAATTTTGAATCTGAATACATTTCCAACTTTACCGAACTCCAAGGACAAGGGATTTAGTAAAAGGAGCACACAAACTAGAAAAAAACAAAATGATGTGACCACTCAGGGGTTTGTACACGGTGGATAGTTTACAAGCACGGATCAGGTAAAGCAACTCCTTTTCTTCTGCTTCTTATTTTTTTTTTGTGACCCCCCCCCTTTTCTCCCCGATTGTATCCGGCCAATTACCCCACTCTTCCGAGCTGTCCCAGTTGCTGCTTCACCCCCTCTGCCGATCTGGGGGGGGGGGGGCTGCAGACTACCACATGCCTCCTCTGATACATGTGGATTCGCCAGCTGCTTCTTTTCACCTGACGTTACATGTAACGCGTGGGAGGATAACACTATTCCCTCCAGTCCCCCCCCCCCCCCAAACATGCGTCCTGACCGATCAGAGGAGGCACTAGTGCAGCAACCAGGACACATACCCATATCCAGCTTCCCACCCGCAGACAAGGACAATTGTGTCTGTAGGGACGCCTGATCAAGCCGGAGGTAACACGGGGATTCGAACTGGTGATCACCATGTTGGTAGACAACGGAGTAGACCTCTACGCTACCTGGACACCCCTTTTCTCCTTATTCAAAGAAAGTTGAATCAGTTCATCTGGACACAACCCTTATTGAGAGAGACGTTTCATCTCTCATCTAAGTGACCTCTTCAGTCTCAATTGACTGCAGGTACCCCCACCCTTACAAACAATACAGTGGCATAACGACCGAAACCAACGACCAGTTTCCTATGCAAATTACTGTGATTATCAACTAGAGTTACAATGACCATGTGTACTATTCACAGAGGATTTGGGAATGGTTGCAATCACAACATTGTAAGATGGTGACAGATGTACTCTTAGCCCCCCGGTTCAGGGATGGCCGTCCCCTCTTCACATAGATGGCCTCTTTGACTCCCCGTTCAAACCAGCGTTTCTCCCTGTCAAGGATATCAACAACTCCCCAATCCTCTGAGAATAACATGGCCACTGAAACTCTAGTTAATGCTCACGGCAATTTGCATATGAAACTGGTCGTTGGTTTCTGTTGTTATGCTACAGTATGGTTTATAAGGGTGGGGGTACCTGCAGTCAGTTGAGACTGAAGTGGTCACTTAGATGAAACGTAATAAAGGTTGTATCCAGATGAACTGATTCAACCTTATTTGAGTTTCTTACCTGCATTATTGAGCATACGTAAAGACTTTTCTCCTTATTGCGTAATTGTTCTCTGACTTTGCTATTAGCACTGAATTCCATGAAAGAAAGTGGCAACTATGCTGGCTGGTAGCGACAAGACTCCAGAGTGTATTCAAGCACACATAATTTGCCCATTGCGCAACATGCAGCAAAATTGTGCTGGCTAAATATAAGATTATAATTTGTTTTCTCTTCGGGCTATGGCAGGTAGAAAGACAGAATAATCTTCACCAAGGTTAGACTACTAACTTTTCATGCATTTACTCAGCAGGGCAAATTAATTTCATCTTTCTTTCCGCACTAAATATATTTTGCATGTAATTTTTGTACAGTAAATTTAAGGTCTGTTTTTCATCTATGTTGCAGGTCGAAACTGACCTGAAAAACAGACTGAAAGAGGAGCACCTGGCTGCATGTCTGCGAATACCGATATATGGACCAGCACCAGAGGCGTTCCCATGTGCACAGGCGTTGAAGCTCTTTGAAAAACCCAGAAAGATTAAGTGCTCTTACAAACAGTGCCATCTTTGTACACACTAAAGAGTGTTTTACTCCTTTTTTTCCCCTTACTTTGTCTTACTCTTCCCATGTGGGTAGATGGAGGGGAGGGTTGGGGCGGCTGGATTTGTTAAATACATTATGTCAAGTTAATAGAAATATTCAATAAATCAAAACATTGTGTTAAAGGTCACATGTATTTGTTGTTCGTCACATGTAGTAGACCATTTTTGTGCCTCCAGATAATGCCGACCCTTTCCGCCGGCTACCACCACAGGTATATTTCAGATCTGTGGGAAACACTCAACAGTTTCTGAAACTTAATGAAGGCAAACACTAGATCTTTTTGGAGCCTAGCCCCAGCCAGTTCAAGTTCTCCCTTGACCACAGATGAAGCCATGCCTTTTTATTTGTTCTACTGGACTGGTAAATACCTTCCTTCCTTCCTACCAGTTCACCAATTTCCCTGCAATAAAATCCGGGGCAGAGAAAGAGAAGACTCTAGTGTTGTGTTTGACTTGTTCACTCCAGGAGAGAAAATAACTTTTTTTTTCAAATATTGTCATTTCTGCTTTATTGGACAGAATACAGTGGTGTGCATGGGAAAAATGTGTGTGTGGGGGGGGTATGCAAAAGAGGTTATGTCACCAGTCTAATTACATTACATGACATTACAGTCATTTAGCCAACGCTTTTATCCAAAGCGACTTACAATAAGTGCATTTAACATAGGAAATCAGGAGAACTACTAGTCTTCACAGGTCATAAGTGCATCTAAACAAGCATCTAAGAGCAAAACCAGTGCTAAAGTAAAAGTACAAGAAAGGGTTTTTTTTTTAAAAATTCAAATTAATTGTTTTTTTTTTATTTTAATTCTCAGCATTGTCAGTACATGCTATGTGCCTTTGCTCATCAACCCATCGCACTACTTCAGGTGAACCCAATTGCAATCCCAGTTATGCCTTTGCTCAAGCCTGGCAAGCCAGATATTAACTGGAAGATGGAGCAGATCTGCAGTTTGTCACCAGCGGAACTGTGGTTCAGTTTGTCTGTGGTTTTTATTGCTGTTTGAATTGTTTTTCCAATCAGGCTTCCTTTCCAGTCACCTAGCTATAGAGAACCTATGTTCCGCCACAGACAGACAGACCAGATCACGATGAGCGAGACGGTGTCAATTTCTAATTCCATCCATTAATTACCACTCAAGGAAAACAGACGAGTTTAAACGCAGCAGCCTCGGTATCTTTTGCACAGAGGAGCTGAGCACTGTGCACTCTTGTATCACTGGGAGAAATGTCCCACAAATCATCCCTTGACCAAAATGGAATGGAATGTAACTGATAGACTCGTTAAGTGATAGATCACATTGATTGATTAGAAATTGCTGTTTTGGACCGTGTTAAGCAATGCACAGAGGAAAGAGAACCAACCATGGGTTATCCTGAGTCACTGGTGCACTAGGTCATCAGAATCAGTGTCCATATCCTCCTTAGCAATGCTGGCAAATGGGTAGCATCCCAAACACCCAGGCTGTCCTCCATATCTCGCCTGATTAGAAAAGTGAACAGGCGCCCCGACTGACCAGAGGTGGCGCTAGTGCCGCGACTAGGACACATACCCACATCCGGCTTCCCACCCACAGACACGGCCAATTGTGGCTGTAGGGATGCCCGACCAAGCCGGAGGTAACACGGGGATTCGAACCAGCGATCCCCGTGTTGCCGTGTAAACAGAGAGCGAGGCATGGCAGCCAGAAAGACACAGAAACTGAGCCTATGTCTCCATCCATCCATCCATCCATTTTCCAAGCCGCTTATCCTAATTAGGGTAGCGGGATGCTGGAGCCTATTCCAGCATTCATTGGGCAGAAAGTGGGGTAACACACTGGACAGGTCACCAGTCCATCTCAGGGCAGACACAGTCACACCTAGGGACAACTTAGTAAGTCCGATTCACCTGACCTACATGTCCAATGTAGTAGGTGGGTTTCCTCCGGAGCACCCGGAGGAAACCCACACAGACACGGGGAGAACATGTAAACTCCACACAGAGGACAATCTGAGATGACTCCCAAGGCTGGACAACCCCGGCTGGGGTTCGAACCCCGGTCCTTCTTGCTGTAAGGTGATAGCGCTACCCACTGTGCCACCCAATTGAAATGCCCATGCTCTTCAAAGTTGTTGAACACAATTTCTTGAAATTTAATTTCCCTCTCAAATTATATTCCCCTACTAATCTACTACTACTACTACTACTACTACTACTTTCGGATGCTCCCGTTAGGGGTCACCACAGCGGATCAACCGTTTCCATTTCTTCCTGTCCTCTGCATCTTCTTCTGTCACACCAGCCACCTGCATGTCCTCCCTCACCACATCCATAAACCTCCTCTTTGGCCTACCTCTTTTCCTCTTCCCTGGCAGCTCCATATTCAGCATCCTTCTCCCAATATACCCAGCATCTCTCCTCCACACATATCCAAACCATCTCAATCTTGCCTCTCTTGCTTTGTCGTCAAACCGTCCAACCTGAGCGGTCCCTCTAACATAATCGTTCCTAATCCTGTCCATCTTTGTCACTCCCAATGAAAATCTTAGCATCTTCAACTCTGCCACCTCCAGCTCCGCCTCCTGTCTTTTCATCAGTGCCACTGTCTCCAAACCACATAACATAGCTGGTCTCACAACCATCTTGTAAACCTTCCCTTTAACTCTTGCTGGTACCCTTCTGTCGCAAATCACTCCTGACACTCTTCTCCACCCACTCCACCCTGCCTGCACTCTCTTCTTCACCTCTCTACTGCACTCCCCGTTACTTTGGACAGTTGACCCCAAGTATTTAAATTCATCCACCTTCCCCACCTCTACTCCTTGCATCCTCACCGTCCCACTGTCCTCCCTCTCATTCACGCATAGGTATTCCGTCTTGCTCCTACTGACTTTCATTCCTCTACTCTCCAGTGCATACCTCCACCTCTCCAGGCTACAGATCACAATGTCATCTGCAAACATCATACTCCATGGAGACTCCTGCCTGATCTTGTCCGTCAACCTGTCCATCACCACTGCGTACAAGAAAGGGCTCAGAGCCGATACTCGATGTAATCCCACCTCCACCTTGGATCCATCTGTCATTCCAACCGCACACCTCACCACTGTCACACTGCCCTCATACATATCCTGCACCACTCCTACATACTTCTCTGCAACTCCCGACTTCTTCATACAATACCACACCTCCTCTCTTGGCACCCTGTCGTATGCTTTCTCTAAATCCACAAAGACACAATGGAACTCCTTCTGGCCTTCTCTATACTTCTCAATCAACATTCTCAAAGCAAACATCACATCTGTGGTGCTCTTTTGTGGCATGAAACCATACTGCTGCTCACTAATTGTCACCTCTCTTCTTAACCTAGCTTCTATTACTCTTTCCCATATCTTCATGCTGTGGCTGATCAACTTTATACCTCGGAAGTTCCTACAGTTCTGCACATCACCCTTATTCTTGAAAATCGGTACCAGTGTGCTTCTTCTCCACTCCTCAGGCATCCTCTCACTTTCCAAGATTGTGTTAAACAATCTAGTTTAAAACTCCACTGCCATCTCCCCTAAATACCTCCACAGGTGTGTCATCTGGACCACCCGCCTTTTCACTCTTCATCCTCTTCATAACTGCCCTCACTTCCTCCTTGCTAATCCACCTTACTTCCTGATTCACTATCCCCACATCATCCAACCTTCTCTCTCTCATTTTCTTCATTCATCAGCCCCTCAAAGTATACTAGTATGTATTCCCCTACTAATCTACTACAAAAAAATATTCTCAGATAGAGCCTATGTCTCTCCACTCCTAAATTATATGTGTCTATGACACCTTGTGATAACAGTTGTAATATTAGCAGCTAATATCTAATAGTGTCTAATAAAGCAAATAATAAAGTAAAAAATAGTGCTTTGGAGCCCAATTTTTGCTTTGATCAACTTGTTTTCCTCCTTTTTCTTTGATTTATTCCTTTGCAGAACACTATTTGCAAGTGCTGTGCAGAAGTGCGAAACAAACAAAAGATCAATATCACTAAATGAGAGTGGTCTGATGTGTGCTATTCTGTCAAACAGAAGAATTCCTCATTATCCAGGTTACTCGGTTTCAAAAGGTTTTGTGTGATTCATAATTTCCCCACTGTTGCAAAAAGCGTAGCACTGTCAGCCGGATCCAGTGTGAAATAAACAAATCATTACTTTGACCTAGTGTTAAACATATGTGAAGCTGGCCTTGGTGCTTTGTAAGCCCCTTTTGGCTCTATCTGAGAATAAAAAAGCCCAGTGGTGTCACTTTTGGAGGGGTTTTCGAAACTCTTCCTTGCATCTTCCGTCAGAGGTTAAGTCTCTACTCTACTCCAGCCCCGGCATATCACAGTTATTTATACCTGGGATGTGGATCATTTCCATCAGTGGAATTCTCTCACTAATCCCCGATTATAAGCAATCCCGATGGACTGTCAGACCCCTAGCTCCCCTTTCTCTGGGATGAATCCTCACCCTTTTGTGAGGCCAGCCAAAAGCCTGCCTCGGTCGGGAAAGTTAAGAACCTCTCTCCTTTTTCCACTCGACATAAATCTCCTAGTATCTGTTCGAGCCCGTCAAACCCTAGTTCACCTCCTACATGATGGTGGAGTGCACTGTGCTGACAGGTAGAAACATCAGCCGGGACTTATGAGATGAGGGGCAGGCGCTAATCTGTATTCAGAGCTGGAGGCAGGGAGCTTCCCAATGTTTCTGGAGGGATATGATATGCAAAAAGGATGTGTGCCATGGTTAGGATATTACTGTAAATGGACTGCATTTTATATAGCGCTTTCCTAGCTGCAACAGCCACTTAAAACACTTAATCAGTTGACGCCTCACATTCACCCACACACATTCATACACCGATGGCGGTGTCAACCATGCAAGGTAACAACCAGCTCATCGGGAGCAGTTAGGGGTTAGGTATCTTGCTCAGGGACACCTCAACGTTTTTTTTTTGCAAGGAGGAGTCGAGGATCGAACCGGCAACCCTCCAGTTACCAGAGTCTACTTCCAAGCCACTGTCGCCCCCAACAATATACTGCTGGATATTGTATCAATACTTTTGGGTAGTTCTGCACAAGATTGAGATTTGATTAGAACTGCTAATGGTAAATGTTAGTGATATGGATGAATTCAAGACCGATACACAATCAAGACTTGCTTATTTCGCACAAAAATATAATACACTCAACTGGACTCCTAATACTCACCTGGACTCCTAACATATTTTTGAAAACATGTCACTGCACATCTGATGGGCCTCTTCAGTTGTGATACCAAGTGGAAAAACCTCATCTTTTATTTCTGAGGAGAAGACGCTCCCCTTGAACAGTGAGAGCGAAAGTGAGGACATTTGTGAGGAAAATGCCTTGCTTTTGGAGCCATGCAGACGTGTCGCCTCCTCTCTGTTGCCCCCGACCAGACATCAGAACCTATGTTAACAGTCCAGCTGAGTGAACTGTTTCTTTGTGTGAAATCTTAGTGTCTGGATTAGAGAGATGGATATACACAGACTTGCTCATGCAACCTTTAAAAATACCATACAAGATATCAATGGCAACCTTTCCCTGATACACAGCACAGTCTAAAAGCAGGAGGCCTGGGTATTCGGTCTTGTCGGGTGCAGAGAAGACGCGCTGGTACCTCAACATGATGACTCCACACATGGAATTCAGAGTGGAGCCTCCATCGTAAAACAGACTTCAGGCTAAAGGCCCTACCTGGACCTGACATTAAAGGCCATTTAAAATCAGGACACTGTCTTATTTGCCACGGTGATGAATGCCTAACCTGGGCCAGGCCTTCTGTGAAACACTAAACTCCCCTGGGCAGCAAATGAGCTCTGACTGTTCCTTTTTATTTGATACTATTTCATTCGGTAGCGTCCCTGCCTCGCTGTCCAGCCCAATTACGCAGCAGTTAAACGGAGCTTTATGTATGCTCTCCATGGCCCTCGTTGATTCGAAGAGGTCCTCTAGAAAGCACAACATCAATCTAAAAAAGGATAACCGAAAACGTTTGCCAACTAATGTTGTTAGGCTTCTTTGAAAAGAACACAAAATTAACAAGTTATCACCACTCACTAAATCAGAACAATTATGCACACTCTGCAAAGGCTTTTGGAAACGGATTACAGATAAAAGTTTTGGCTCCGGGTTCTGAGGTTGTCAGCATTTCTATGGCCGCACCTCGGCAAATGACTTGTGATGGATGTAAAATGGAAGATATTCATCTCTGTGGGAGTTGAGTCTCAGAGTCCTACAGTAGGCTTAGATCCTTGTGGCCTCCCACTCATCCCTCTCCCCCTGATAAGAGCACAGAGAGAGGTCATCACCCTCTCCCCAAACAGGAAGCCCCATCAAAAGAGGATCATGTTTCTGCACAAGCCAGTGAAGGAGAGGGCAGCTAGGCAGACGAAGAGTCTGACCTGCTCCTGTGCATCGCTACTGACGACAGTGCGTGCATTCCCAAACACACACATGCACTCTCTCTCTCACACATGCATGCACGCACACACACACATGCGCACACACACACACAGGTAGACTCAATGGATCATGCACACACAAATGCTTGTGCCAATGCAAATACAGTACAATGAGATGTGTGTGAAAGAGCAAACATTACATGCATGCATTTACACATGTGCATGCACTCATATGTACACAAAACACACACACACACACACACACACACACACACACACACACACACACACACACACACACACACACACATAAATACACAAAGTTGTTGGTTACAACACTGAAGAGGCTAAGGAGGGAGATATCTTAGCCCTGACTGCTGCGCTATTGCCAGGTCTCCTGACCCCTGACCAAAGGCTGGAGGGCAAGTCACAGCCAAGCACCGCAGTCTGCCCCTCTACATCAGGCCAGAGACAGCCAACCTTGCTTGTCTGCTTGGCCCGATAGATGGAGCCAGCAGAGGTGTGATTTAGAGCTAGCAGCAGAGAGTCAGACACCATTCAGAACATGGATGGAAATGATCTCTGCTCGTTTTATAATTAAGACCAGTTCCTTTCTTAAGGCTGGCTTATTATGGCCAGGCAAAAATATTTATTCCTGGCGGCTGGCGGAGAGGATAAAAATGGTGGGAGTCGTAGGTGGAGCTCATCAAAATCCCAGAATTCAATGTTCACCCTGTACTGCTAATACCCCTGAGGACTACCGCGCCAGACTTTGCTGTGGTGGAGATCAAATACAAGGGCCCTTATGTTGCATTTATTGTCTTCAAGTCTTCTATTTTTCCTAATAAATGAGTGACAGCTTGAGGTGGGTCTGGGGCACTTAAGTAGACTCTTTGTATTTTTCCCCCGGGTCAGAGAGGAGCGGACTTTAACAGCAATCTAAAAAACAGAGGGGAGAGTTGCAGAGTATATCTAATTGCTTTCATATGTTGTATTATTGGTTGATTTAAATAATGGCAGACACCTAGGGCGCTGGGGGGCATCGCCTTTAACCTCTGCGTGGCCCTGGCCAAGACTGACTGGCTGGTTAGGGTATTGGCTAGGCTGGCGGACGGCACCCATTAGAGCTTAGCCCCTGAAACTATCTGTGAAGAACATTGAAACAAGGTCTGCCCAAATGCCAATTACCGTTCTGGTGTTTTGGCAATGCAATGGAGCTTTGCCTTTTTTGGATTCCACTCCGGATTTAAGTGCTCTGGAGGCAGCCAAATGAAGATGCTGCTACGACTGACCATTTCGTCTTAAAAGAGGAGAGGTTGTAGATTTATGATGATACTGCTCTTAAAGCATGACAGAATGTCTGGAAACAAGGAAAAGCTGCCTCAAGCCATCCGAGATTCTGAACAAACCCACAAACCTATCTGCATAGTGCATGAAAAGTACACGGGGTGTACATTAGCATTTAAAACTGCTCTGGTGAGGAAAGACATAATATGTAATTACACCCACTGATTTACAATGAAACAAAGATGACCTAAGCACTCAAAATGTTTCAGGGAAACCCAATCGTGTGGCGTACAGTTTAACCCATCCTACCCACACTGGAAATTACGACATTTGTAGATCCTTGTGGGGGGATGTCTTACCAGTCAGATCTCTTTTCAGCTTCCTGATATCCTTGGTGAGGTCTTCAAATTTGACCTGGGCAGCCAGAAAAAAGTCCTGAGGCTCTGGCAGGGGGAACAGACTCTTGTCCGTTCCGGCATGCTGGAACACAAGAACCAATTAAAATAACGTATCAGCATCCATTTCACTGATGCCTCTTGATCCGGACAAATGCTTAAAGCCTTTGAAATATTCTCAGTATGACTGAGGGTAAAACTCACCTGGTCTAGGTTGCGCAGGTAGTATGACACCACATAGTCCACCAGGCTGGTACAATTGTCCTGATGGAGAAATGAGGCGTGGTGAGGAATGGCGTGCAATGACGCCGCACATTACATCGCGTGGTTTCATCCTATGGTTACATTTATCTGTACATTTCCTATTCCTGTTAGACTTTGATAGAGTTTCTGTGGAGGTGGGAGTAAAAGGACAAGACGTGTGCTACCCTGCTCTTGACATCCTTCAGCTTGGGGAGGATCTCCAGTCCAAAGCCGTCGGCCTGGCCCCTTGTCCTATTCCCTCCATTCATATAGTTCCCAAAGGCCAGGACCAGACCTATCACATCCCGCACACTGCTGTGCTCCAACAGCTCCTGGCATGTGCATAGAGAAGAAAGCACATGCACGTATGCACACACACACACACACACACACACACACACACACACACACAGACAGACAGACAGACAGACAGACAGACAGACAGACAGACAGACAGACAGACAGACAGACAGACAGACAGACAGACAGACAGACAGACAGACAGACAGACAGACAGACAGACAGACAGACAGACAGACAGACAGACAGACACACACACACACACACACACACACACACACACACACACACACACAAAACCACACACACACACCCTCTCTGGATTAGCTCAATCTCTAGATAGTGTGTTGATACATGTTAATCCCGAGTGTGCTGGCCTAGTGTGTGTCTTACTTTGGAGACATTGGAGACAATCTGCACCTTGCGACGGATGGACGAGATGCTATCCAGGAATACTGACTGGAATATGACGCACTGAGCCCTGCCCGAAAAGTCTGGAATCTGGGAGAGCTCATACAGGAACCTGGAAAACAGGAGGGGAAGAGGAGCAGCGGGGGTGGGGGTGAGGGTGGAAGGGAATGGGGTGTGATGTGTTATGACAGAATTAAACAAAATGTCCAACAGGAAGAACTATTCTGAGTCCTTGGCAGGGCCGCGCTTCCCCAGGCAGGGGCAGGCTGAGTCAGTGTTGCTGTTCACAGGCGGGCAGGCGGCTGATAGTCATGAGCAGTGCTGCTCGGCTGCATCTGAAAGGTCCGGGGGGTCAGGGAGAGGGAAAGCAGTGAGCGGTGCGCAGTGATTGATCAAAGGTAGCTTTGGCCTGATGCGGGACGACTCATGTAAACAGTGCAGCGTCGGAGGGGAGCAGAGCAGTAACATCCTGTGTGATTAGGGCCCGCTGATGGAGGTAGACATTGAGTAGGGGTGACTCAGGCAGCAGCAGTGACAGCTCTGGTCAAACATGGAAACAGGCTGGCCAGGCTGAGCGGCACCTGGAACCGGGCCTTGTTAACCGGCCCAGACTGTGTCGCCCTGTGGTGATAGAGCTCGTGAGAGTCAACATCCATGCATATGCATAGACATGTTCAACAATCACATGTGGGGAGAACAATATCAAATATGCTTAGACACAAAAAAATAAGAATATATGCATTAATATGTACAGTGGTGAAATATCTTGTTTAAAAAAAAAAAACGGCATGGAGGACGTTGAGCAGGCTGTGAACAAATATTTATCACAGAATGAACCAAATCAAGAATTCGGATTATTTTCTCTGCTCGGGCGTCAATACGTAGATGAGTAGTGAATCTGGATGTGGTGTTTGCACTTTGCAGCATCCGGCGTCTGTGCAGAGGATTGCAGGAAAACTTCAAAACAAAATTGTTTGTTGCATGTAACTAACACTGAAACAACTTCATTCCCTCTTGTTAAACTGTCCCAGCATGACTACTCTAAAATGACCGTAGAACTTATCAACCACACAGAGCCCTACGCAAATAATCATTAAGTCAACAATCATTAAGTATGAACGTTTAAGCTGAAAAGCTTTATTTCTTTACAAAATGATGAGAATGCTAAGAAACGCCACGGTTGAAGGGAGCCCATCTGATGGCAATACTGATACTGGAGAGGACTCCAATAAGTCTGCTTTTGGTGGGATTATTCGTGTAAAACTATCAGCTGTTTGGGCACTTACATGTTGCATGTTCATGTTTTAAAGGCTTCTCCAGAACCAAATGCAGTCCTGAAACATGGCTACACGGAAAAAGATCTCTCACATTAAACTCCAGAATAACAACCACGTCAAAGGGGTCATTAAGGGTTGGTTGAATAGTGAAACTTGTTATTTTATGGAGAACATTTTAATAGACCCATAATGAATTCTAACGCGTGTTTATATATTGCACAATGATGACACTATAAATAAATTTTGATTGCAAAGTCCCCCCCCCCCCCCCGAAAGACATCTGGTACGAATGTGAATATCATAAACTAACCCCTCAATGTTTGCGGTATCTGCTGAAAACTCTAAAAATCCTTTTTTGTTTGATATTTTCTTGCGCAGGCTATCTGAAATAGTAAATGTGGATATTGGTAAGTTGGCGATAGAAATGTCCTGGGGCCCCGCTTGAACTCCTTGATGGATAAAAGGATGAGTATATGATGTGGTAGTATGAATGTATATTTCTAAATGTGTGCATTGTTGCTGTAGCAGCAATTTGCTAATGCTATTTGTTTGAAAGAAAGAAAAAAAGAAAGAAAGAAAGAAAGAAAGAAAGCCACTTTATTTTGTCATTGTAGGTTATAATGAAATGTGTCCTCTGTGTTTAACCCATCCTATTGTATAGGAGCGGTGGGCAGCTGCAGAGCCCGGGGACCAACCCCAGTTCTTCTTTCCACTGCCTTGCTCAGAGGCACAGGCAGGAGTATTAACCCTAACATGCATGTCTTTTTGATGGTGGGAGGAAACCCACGCAGACGTGGGGAGAACATGCAGACTCCACACAGAAAGGACATGGGATGGCCTGCGGTTCGAACCCAGGACCTTCTTGCTGTGAGGCAACAGTGCTAACCACTGGGCCACCATGCCGCCCCAACAAAGGTCGCCAGCTGGATTTGAACCGGCGAAGTTGCAACCATGTGGCCACGTGGTATGCGCTCTAACTGTTCAGCTACGGAGGTGCCCAAAGAAGTTCTCAGAAGTGCTCTTACTGTTCAGGTTTGTCCAGCAGCTTGACTTCGTCCTCTTTGGAAGTCTCATAATGTTTCTTTATCCTCTGCATTTCATCACTGGTGGCCCTCTGTAATAATCACAATACACAAGACATGAACCACAGTATGACGCACACCGACAGGTCCAAATGGGCCAATGTCACAGCGCAAAAAGCTCTAGGCTAGGTGAATGAAGGTGAATGGCCCAGGTGAATGAATTACCTGAATGAATAAAAAGCATTTGGACTCAAGAGGTTTCACTCAGGCTATTAGATGTCTTTACAGCATTCTCCTCCATACTTACATTTTCATATAAAGCCTCGATGGTCTCCAAATCCACCACAGAGTTGTCCAAAGTCAGAACAGCTGGAACAGTAAAAATATTTGTTGTAAGCACACAGTTGTAGAAATGGATAAACTCTTGGCCAAAGCATGGTGTCTTTAAACTGCTACTGAGGCTTGAAGAAGAAATTTATTTTTCCAGCTACGGATATTAAACTCTTGACAGTCTAGTAATTTCGGAAATTATTGGGTAACAACAAATAATAATTCTCTGAAAACTCTATGGTTAAATCTCTTATTTAACTGTAGGCCTGGGGGATGGAATGGCATTGACACAGAGGTGGTCTGAAGCAGCTAGTTAGCGACAAATATTAACAAAATAACTACAGCCTAAGGACAATATTTCTACGATATGACCCAGCTTTATAGTCAGATTCCTCCGAAATTTGCTTTGTGTCGCAGCGTTTCTATCTGAAACAATACATAAAAATACTGACAAATAGCTGAAAGCCCATCTGAGTCTAAATGCAACGAAATGCCAATCAGACACTGCCAGACGCAAACTTCAACCCAAAACATGGAGAACGCATGTTCCTTTTCGAAGAGTCTCGCTTCGCACCATCCACCGTCTACTGCATCTATATAATGACCGAAATACATTGACCAATTACCATGTAGTCAAATTATACCCGTATCAGAGTGAGTAATTGGGATTACTAGCATGAGACGGTGCAGCTGTGAGTGTGGTCAGACATCCAGGGAAGACGGGGCATGTGTCCCCCAGGCCATGTGCTCTTCTCCTCTGTGGCAAGCTGGCTGACTAAACCTCCCGACCACGGCTCACAGCAGAAGGCCTGTAACTGCTTAACCCCGGGGCCCGGGGCTGGAACCACCGCAGCCGACAGTAATGCTCTTTAGCATGTGGCGGGGAAAGGGCAGAGGAGAGAGGAACGAAAACGGACAGCGGCGGAGGAAGAGACAAAGGTGGGAGTAGATAAGGGGTATCGAGGGATGTGGCTGCCGACGGTACACATGGGTCGAGGAGACGTGGACTCATAGGTGGCATGAGCACATAGCAAGACGTTTCACCTCTCACCCTGCAGGCCGCCTGGTCGGTTCGGGTTATGACTCAGCGCGGGAGTGAAAGCGAGTGGGAGAAAAGAGGGTAGGATGTATGAAGACTCGGGCTTCTCACTCTTTTTTTTTTAGGAAATCACATCGCAGGACTTTTTCCAAGGACATTCTCCATGACTTTTGCTTGGATACACATGACAGTCATTGCTCACAGAAGGTCATATTATTTAGTATTAAATCATCAACAGTCTCGCCGGTCACTGGTGTGCAATCTCAACCGCTAAGAGCAGGGCTAAAAGTATGCCAGTTCAGCTAAAAATGTAGGCAAAAATATGCCATCTCAGCAGGTAAAAAAAAATGATTTCATAGGCTGACATGACAATTTGCTACGACCTCGGAAATATTTCCAGGGCGCTGCATCGATTTTCCTATATTCCAGGTGTTTTCCGAGATGAGAAATCTAGACTAAAACTTTCCAGGTTTTCTGGAAACCGGAGAAGTACACAAAGAGACGAGGCAAAGAGAAAGTGAGTGGCGCTCCGTGTCAGACAGGAGTCACGGGTTTACAGCCCGCCGACGGAGGACGAGAGGGGAATGACAGCTAAGAAGGTCCGCATACCATCTACTGCCCTAACATCACTCACTGACCATGACAAGCCACCGCCGCGGCTCTGTCACAACATGACCAACAAAGACCAATCACTGAAGGATTATCAGGCCATCAGAAGCCTTTTTACAATGCAGGGCAGACAGAAGTACGCCAGCAGGAATGCTCGCCGCGACATCTCCGGAGTTATCGAGTCTGTTCAATCACACGCTGCCTTCCAAATAAGAAGATGATGTTTCGCATTCAGGTTCCCAGACGCTCCTGCGCCGTGCATTCCAGAGGAGCCAACAATGTGGTCCTGATGTCTGGATCAGAGCGAACACTGGAGGTCCGTTTCCTACATCTTATTAGAGTGGATTATTCAGTCCCTCAGCCGTGCAGCCGTCAATCACACACCAAAGGGGGGCCCCGGCCCAGTGTGCAAAGGAGCGCTCGGATCAGAGGGGGGCCGGATATCTCTCCACACTAACAGATCAAAGCCTGCCAGCCAACCGCCTCACACCCTCTCCTTCCACTTTTCACTCCTCAGCATCGGTGTGTGTGGCTAAAGTTGGGCATGTGTTTTTTTTTTTTTGGTGTATATGCTTGTGCGTATGGTTGTGTGTGTTTATGTGTGTGTGTGTGTGAGGTGATGTGAGGTGTGTGTGTGTGAGTGTGTGTGGGGGGGGGCAACCTCCCCTCGCCCTTGAACCATGGTGGCCCATGAGGTCTTCAAGTAGCTCGGGCGAGTGCAGTCAGCCCCCCCCTCTCCCTTAACCAGCGCTACCTCCTATACCTCCCCCTTCCCTTTCCTTCTCTCCACACCCTCTCTCCCTCCCTAGTAGCTCTAATTACATTACATGTCCCATGTCCTTTTAATTTGGCAACAAAGGGCAGGCAAGCAGGTGAGGCCGCGGACCGGGCCCTTAGAAGTGCTTATTAAGGCGCTGTCCTTCATTGTCAGATTCAAATTGTCCATTTCACCTACACCTCCCATTAAGGCTCTAGGAAGCAGCCACACGCTGGGAGAGAGCAGGCCTTTTTATTGGACCTTTTCCACTGCTACACACTGACATAGGGAGCAAGAGAGAAGGAGGGAAGGAAAGGAGAGAGAGAGAAAAAAAAACAAACAAACAACCCCACGCCCCCTAAAAAGGAGGGAAAAAAAAAACAAAAGCAAAAGAGTGGCATGGTCCTATGTGCTGTCGGGTTTGTCTTTGAGGTGGGTTTTTTTTATGTGGCAGTGCAGTGTCTGCTAACTGTGGAAGGTGGATTTATACATGCTCAGATCATTAACGGGGTGTCGCTCCCATTAAGCTTGTGGAAACCGTCACTGGCTACAATAAACAGATCTGCTGGCCGCATGCTCAGACTAGCAGGCGGCAGGCACTCTGCACCACAGTCCCAGGCTCAGAGTAAGTCCTGGCCTGTGTATGCTGTCCCCAATGCGTGCACGTGCACACACACACACACACACACACACACACACACACACGCACACGCACACACACGGCTGCATTTTCCACAGAAACACACAGGCTTGCAATCATTCCATGCAGTTCTTCCACAGTCCATGTTAGGGAGATGGCAATTTTTTAACCAGTGCAGAAAGGAGTCCAGCCCCAGACTGACTGAGACGCTTAAAGGCTGATATTACTCCTATGTTGCCGTCTTACAATTTGATTAATGGAAGCGTGTCGTTTCCCACGAGTAAAACTGGGCAAAAAAAAAAAAAAACCATGTTCCACTTGAGACACAAATTAATCCATCACAGTGGATCTGGTTGCAGATTTGCGGCCGTCAAGAGGCGGGGGATAATTTGTTGGTACGGGGCTTTATGTCTCATCTCTAAAAATAACTCCTTCATCTGCATTTCATCATGAGTCATCCCTAATTTATCGGTAAATGGGACTGTAAATTCAGTTTATTGCTGTTCGGTGTAAATAAGAGCGTCTTCCTAGAAAGAGATTAAAATAATATCCTACTGTGCATGCACCGCCAAGGAGTCCCACAGAGAGCAAGACATCGGGGAAGGAAACTTTCCTCACCTTGCTGAATGTCCTTCATCTCCAGATGGAGACTGGATATGAGAATGCCCACCGCCTGCGAGCGCTTCCCATCTAACAGCTTGATGATCTGGTAGAGAGCGAGAGAAATCAAATGGGCAAGTCATGTGATCAGTAGTTGGACAGAAGAAGCTCTTCCTGTTTATAATGATCATAGTAATGGTACAACGGCGGTACAGATTTCCCTGAACATCGATGCCTGCTCCCATTCACGCAGGACCCCATGCAGCAAGCATCCCTTAACATGTCAGGGAAAGACTGCGTGTGTGGACGAGGTAATAGATACAACCCCATCAACCCATAACGTGTCTTTCTCAAGACTGATGACTATGATAACAACATGGTTATAACATGGTTATAACATGGCCGAAGCATTTTATGTATTCAATATTTACAATACACTACGCTAAGGACATCTTGAGTGCATTCTTTATACTAGTCGTATCCAGACCATCAAAAAAAAAGAAAAGATTACAGACATGTAGTGTATGTACATGTAGTCAAGTAATGTAAATCCAGTAAAAAAAATAACTGTCCATCACTGTGCAACAGACACACAGGAGTTTTCTCCATTATCATACCATAGCTTTCAAATTCCAACAAAACACTGCAACTATTCCATACAGTTAAATCTACCCAACCTAAAGTGTGAAATCACACTTTCCTCCAAACAAGGACATACTTCTGATTATTCAAGCGACGGCAATAACATAAAACAAATGAGACAAAGCGGACGCTGGGTTTTATTTTCTGCTCGGAGACGCCAGGGCGAAAATCACTTAGTGCCGTTGCCAGCTGGAGGAGCTGATGATAGATGAGGAGAGGAACGGTCACTCTAAATAGTCGACGAACACTCTGGTCTGACCCGTTAATGAGCATATATATCAACACACACTGTCATAGCCCGTACTGTGACGCAAAGGATTGGGAAACGCAAATGCATGCTGTTGAGACACCACTTTGTCGGGGCGCATCAGTCACGTGGTTTCGCGGAAAAAAACAAAACAAAATTTACACCCAGTTCCTCTGCAGCATCTGTGTGATATAATCACAAAATATCAACGCGTGTGAAAGTACAAAGGCAAAAATTGCACCATAAAAGGACAGTCTAGAAGAGCTAGGAAACAAAAAGTAGGACTTTTATAACAAACTATAAATTCACAGGATTTTTATTTGTGCCTACACATGGTCACAATTACTTATGACTGAATGCCATAAAGCCAGAGAGAGTTTTGGCAAGGTAAAGGCCCGCTCTAAAAGTTAATGTGTCAGGCTTCTTCATTAGGTATTACGGCGTGCTTGGCTACTGGGCTGTCCAGTGGGAACTGGGGAGCACAAGCCTTAGAAGTGGGTATTGCATTACAGGGCGTTAGTGGGTGCCATGCTGCTTCCAGCTCTATTACCTGGATCACTGGGGATCTCCTACTCTGGGGACTTGAGAAGGCTGCCCAGAGTACCAGGCTTTCCCAACACCTTTAATTAACCACTTTGGACGGGCCACACTAAAAGCGTCCCGGGAGCCCTTCCCGCTCGCTGTGGCTGCAGAACTTGCCAATTAGCCCAAACCGTTAACTTAATGAGAAAAGACAACTGATGCTGAATGCTTGGTTGCAGACACACAGAGCCGGAGAGAGCGGTTTGCCATGCGATGCTGATGCTGAGACAGCCCGTCCGGTGGACTTGAAAGATGACCACTCCCTCCAGTGGACAACGGCAGAACTGCTCAACTCTCTCAGAACTGCTTTCTCGAGCGGGTCTGAGCAATATATATAGTGAGGATGACCAAAGAAGGTAGAGAAATCACGTGACCTGTCACAAAAAGAGAAGCCAAATAAGCACATAAAAACGGGGAAAGAAGGGGGGGCAAAGGGACAACCAGGGCGCCGGTGGTTTGAGTGTAGCAGGTGGCTGATGTCCGCCAAGGTGAGCCGGGTGCACCAGGCTCAGATCAGAGCAAATAGTTTCCCAGCCACTGCTGAGCAGCCAGCTCGGACTGTGGTGACCGTCTGTCTGACTATTTTTCTGACTAACAATAACAACTGTATTAAGACTTCTCATCAATAAACACCTACCGTAACACTCAGCACCAAACCCACCGGGGTTAATCTTACACCCACTCTCCCACGTCATAATAAAAAGCTTCAAGTATGCCTTCAATAAACCCAATATGATTGCTCATAAGTCAAATCTCCAAAGAGCCAGGATTTGTTTGGTTAAGAAGATATGCGATGCATAAACTTGATACAGGCCGAATTTATGTCGGGGAAACTGCTGCTTTATGTTCACCGTGTTAGTGGTGCATCCACACACACACATTTTGTGTGGATGTGTGTGTGTGTGTGTGTGTGTGTGTGTGTGTGGATGTGGGTGTGCATGCTTTCTTAACAGTTCTCGTTGGTTTCTCGATTTCCTCATCTCATCTTCCCCCCGTCCACCTCTCCGTTCATCCCTTTCTCCTCAGATTAGCCATAATCCTCCTATGCGCAGACACGTGCATTTAACCCACCCCTACCCCCACCCCGCCCCACAAACCAGCAACCACGCACACAGGTGCCCGTTCTCCATTGCCTCCTTTACTCAGTGGAGTGAAGCCACATGCCTGCAATTACACCCGGAGTCTAGTTTGGTCTGGAGAGAGGGCTTCTCTGCCATGTCATCCCCTGGGCTTTGATATGGTAATCCGCAGAGAGAAAGGGCTCCAGAGTAAACAAGTGCTTTGATTTTTGCATGGCACACATGATACAGATTAACTCATTCATGGAGGTGTCAGCAACACCCCCCTCCCCATGTTTTACCTTTGGTGTGTAGAGTTGTTGGAATGTCAGGGGAAATGGCTCATATGCATAATGCATACACACACACACACACACACACACACACACACACACACACACACACACACACACACACACACACACACACACACACACACACACACACACACACAGAAAGTTTCATTTTCTGCAACTCATCTCCAGTTTACTAAGCACAGCCCCGGGCTGTGTGTCTTAACATGATCTGGCAACACTTTGAGTGAACGCATAAGGATGTGTGAGGACATAAGAGTACCGTCATCTCCCACACGCACTCAAGCACGCACACATACACAAGTACTCCCCTCTCACCCACCACAGATATACATATTCTCCTGCACAACACACACACACACACACACACTGGCAAAATAACAAGTACAGACAGTTTGTGCTCTTCATAAAGCCAATGGAGACAGGAGGCAGGGAGTCTGTGTGTGTGTGTGTGTGTGTGTGTGTGTGTGTGTGTGTGTGTGTGTGTGTGTGTGTGTGTGTGTGTGTGTGTGTGTGTGTGTGTGTGTGTGTTGCTTGGTATTGTTAGTCAGACAGAGGGATGGATACCATTGGCTGGTCAGATAATGCAGAGTAAGTTAAGACAGCTATGTTGATTGGTCTAGTCGTCTCCTGTCCTCACGCTAAACGCTGCAGTAGGTCTGGGCTTGTTGGCCAAACGATGGCAGGCTTTTGTTCCCTCTCTCTGTCTGTCTTCCATTTATCCCATCAGCTCTATTTTCTCAGTTATTTTCATTCACTCTACATCCATTTTCACTCCAACTCTTGTCCTCGCCCTTTTCTCCCCCAGCTCAGTGACACCTCCTCTGCATTGTCCTTTTGATTTCCTCCTCCCTGTTCCCTCTTCCTCTGTATCCTCCTTTTCACCTCCCCTTCCTCCTTCCTTTCCTTCCCCTCTAGTCAACAAGTTGGTCATCGGTGGATGATTCAGATGATTCCTATTTAACTGTATAAATTGTTAAGGACGGTAAAGTTATTGTTATTCAGAGGACCTCTCAGTTGAAACGGACTGCCAAGTTGGCTAAAAACAACCACGTCTTTGCAAATTCGCAGTCTTCCTCTGCGAGGAAATCCAAACACAAAGTAAGACAATGTGTATATATGACACTTCTCTATAATTGCCACATTGACGTCTAACTGAACACTAATTTTCAATCTCCACTAATGAGGGATATATGACATTGCAGACAAACGAAAATCTACTCTCGAATAAAAAAATCCCAAACCGTGTTTTTGACTGATAGGATTTTGTTTCCTATAGCGTTACCACTAGCAAGGTCCAATCTCCTCAAAGCTGACACAGGCCTTAGACAGGAGACAGCTGGCGAGATCAGTGTCTGGTTGTGGCTATCTGAGTTGGATCAATGGTTGGGACGGATTGCCGCTTCAGAGTGACCAGACTGAACACAGAGTTCCAGGGATGGAGGCGGAGAGGAGAGCAGCACACACACACACACACACACACACACACACACACACACACACACACACACACACACACACACACACACACACACACACACACACACACACACACACACACACCCCTCTGGAGCCTTAACAAATTGATCAGAACAGGGAATGGGGATGTGTATGGATTTTGGGGGGGTACAGTCTAGGCCAGTGGGCGATTTTGAACCATTTGGATGTGGCATTAAGGACCATGAGGCAGCCAGGATGCTGACACAGCTCTGGCTGCAGCAGAAGTGCAGAGTTGCAGTACTGGACTTCGACTTCAGCAACTAGGCCTGAGCTAGACAGAAAAAATGGTAGATCCCATGGAAAACACAGTTGATCCACTCAACTATGAAGTACCATGGATGTCTGTGGCAAAGAAACAAAGCAAATATAACATGATATCCCAGCTCCTACAAAATGACACCTTTACTAAATGAACATAATTTTGAAGGTCAGATAGCCCTGGTGGACCGCTTTCAAGACCTGACAACCTGGTAACTGCAGGACACAGTCTGGGTAGAAATCAAATCAAATCAAATTTGATCCTTTCCTGGCAAACTTATAATGTAATATCCTGCTTTGTCAGCATTTAAGAATCCAACCACAGAAGCTACAGGTATGTAGCAAGTAAGCTACTTCCAGCTTTAGCTAGCTGCAGTAGGAGAGAAATGCATAGGGCACTCTTGCATGGAAAGTTCCTCCAACCCTACCCCTCATTACTTTCCAAAGAGCGTTCAGTCTAAATTAGTTTAGAAAGAGGTAAAACTGCAAAAGCCAGGAAATTGAGAACAAGCACAGCAGCGTGAAATGAACAGCCAATTCCATGGTACCTTCTTGGTTTTGGCCTTCTTTTCAAAGGTGTCTGCCAGGGGCTTCTTCTTTGGCTGCACTGTGGCCTTGGAGAAGAGTTCCTCAAACTCCTTGGTGTTGATGATGTCTGGCTCCTCCAGCGAACCCCACAGTGTGTTGTTGCTGGAAACAGATGGGGCATTTTAGTCTTGGAGGGTACACAATACATACCGCTGTGAATCAGCACAAAAGCATACCATCATAGCTCGGGTAACAGTGACGACGAGCTGGTCACGGTTGGGATGACAGTGGCTTACAAGGACAACTCCTTCGGGGGAAAGTGGAAACAGCTAGCGTAGTTTGATGTAAAAAAAAAGTGCTCTACTAGAGCTAAACAAATTGTGTAATCTATTTGGAGAGGTTTATTTGATGTTTATTCAGCCTGTCCATTGTTTATTTCCATTTTTCATTTTGGTGCGCAACAAACGTTTGGAGAGAGAGCCCCAAAAGCCAGATAGAAATCTCTTCTTTAAATAGCAGCATTTATGAGCTGGGTGATCGCAATAACAAATGACCACATTGTTCCGGCAAACCCGAGTTTACAAGGCCTGTATGCGTGTTTCTGTAATAAAGGATTATTTCCTTAAAACAAATAACAATATGGGAGGTAGTGTTGTGCTTCACCAGTTGCTGAGTAACATGGAAAAGAAGCAGAAGTCAGAAGGACCTCAGACTTCACACCAACACATCTCTTAACTCTGGACGAGTTGGTGTATCCTTTGCCCTCTTCTCTCATCTTCAGCGCTTCTTAATGGGAGGGACATCCACCGAGGCCCATCCGTAATCAACAGTGAAAACTGCTCAACAATAACCGACTTCATTCAGAACAGCTGATCTTTAAGGATAGATTTCGTAATCCATCATACACCTCTGATAATTCTGAGTTGGCTCATCCATTCATCCATTTTCCAAGCCGCCTTTCCTAATTAGGGTCACGGGATGCTGGAGCCTATCCCAGCAGTCATTGGGCGGCAGGCGGGGAGAGACCCTGGACAGGCCACCAGTCCATCACAGGGCACACAATCACACCTAGGGACAATTTTAGTATGGCCGATTCACCTGACCTACAATGTCTTTGGACTGTGGGAGGAAACCAGAGCACCCGGACGAAACCCACACAGACACGGGGAGAATATGCAAACTCCAGACAGAGGATGACCTGGGATGACCCCCAAAGCTGGACAACCCCGGGGTTCGAACCGAGGGACTTCTTGCTGTGAGGCAACAACGCTAACCACTGGGCCACTGTGCCGCCCGAGTTGGCTCATATATATATATATATACAGCTATCCATCTATTATCCAAACCACTTATCCTGCTCTCAGGGTCATGGGGATGCTGGAGCCTATCCCAGCAGTCACTGGGCGGCAGGTGGGGAGACACCCTGGACAGGCCGCCAGGCCATAACCGGGTTCACACACACACACACACACACACACACACACACACACACACACACACACACACACACACACACACATTCAAACCTACAGACAATTTAGTATGGCCGATTCACCTGACTTACATGTCTTTGGACTGTGGGAGGAAACTGGAGCAGCCAGAGGAAACACACGCAGACACGGGGAGAACATGAAAACTCCACACAGAGGATGACCTGGGATGACCCCCAAGGTTGGACTACCCCGGGGCCTGTGATGGCCTGGCGGCCTGTCCAGGGTGTCTCCCTGCCTGCCGCCCAATGACTGCTGGGATAGGCTCCAGCATCCTCGCGACCCTGAGACTAGGATAAGCGGTTTGGATAATGGATATATATATATATATATATATATATATATATATATATATATATGAAAATTTCTGACGTTACACAAAGTTTTATTTTTAAAGCACTTGACTGAGGCGCTTATCTGGAGTAACTTGTAATTGAGCACAATTGTATAATAAACTTCAATTTCTAAATCACCAAAATGTGGTGCAAAAATCACGGTCAGCAATGACAATGACAATAGTTCCATGACCCAAGAACGATGGAGTAAGATTTAAATGCCGGAACAAGAAATCAAAATAAGCCCTCACGATAGAGGTACAGTAAAAGGGATTCGCTCATGGCTACGCATCAATGCTATAGCTCAGACTTGTGTGTTTATGTCGGTGAAGTCATAACTCCCTCTCCAATGGTCCAGTCATGAAGTCAGTTTTTGGCAAATCACTTGCCTCCAGACAAGACCGTTTTACAACTGGAGAGAGGAGCTTGACTCCATATAACACAAAAGGTTGGCGGGCTCATCCCTGCCTAAATGGCAAAACAATCAACTGCAATGCCAGTGATTCAGTTAGGGTCAAGAAAGTCAATTGTTTCTATTTATCGTTGGCCTCCTGGTGCAATTGTGAAATTATTCATCTCGGGCAGCCAAGAGGCTTTCTGCTGAGGACATAATAATGGCGTCCCAAAATCTTCCCTTTGATTTCATACTGCTTTCACAGCGACTGAGGCATGTAACTCCATTGAACAGCCTTTGAAACCAGAAAACCATGCAGGCAGCTCGGTTGGAAAAGTAAATTATATATAAAACCCATGAAAGCCTTTCATGCGAGACAACTTTGTAATTGACCAGATCATGACTACAATTGAAATTAGAATCCCCCCCCCTTTAAACCTCTGGTCCCTTTTCTTTATGCAGCTTTCCCTAAAAATCTCACTGTGATGCTGACAAATGCAATTGGTGTCTGGGCCCACATTCATACACTTGGCATCATTTCAAAGCTCACAGTGCTTCCTCTCACGAGTCAGACCCTCACACCATTAACAAATATCATACGGTTGATCGGGCGAAAGCTGAACGTCTGACCGATGTAATACCTCTTAACTTGCTCCTCTACTGTAAAATTTATAGTTGGCGTGAAACTGCTGTGGCCTAGTCAGTCAGTCCTCCAGAGCTGACCAGAACCAGACAGAGTGCAAACCACAGCTCAACTTCTTCCACTAATCCAGGCATGGAAATACAAGGCCATAAAGCTGGAAGCCTAGAATCCAGAGGCACCAACCACAGCCACTGGAAATTGACTGTATAATCCACTTACAATTACAGAGCATCTCAGTAGAGCCCCTCAGACTGAGGAGTGTACTATAGCAAGGGACCCTCTGACATCTCTCTCAGAAGGAGTATAGACTGAATGAGAGATGGACAGCATGGGCACCTGGTGTGCAAATTCACACAGCCAGCGCCCAAAAGTGGATTGGCCGCTGCTGTTCACTATTCACTGATTATGTGCAGCAAAATGGGGGCTTTTTCTGTTGTACAATTTGGCAGCTACTATAATATCCTATCTGTGGATTTTGAGAATACCTATACCTCATTTATCGTAAAGATTTAAGTCATAAAGAATTAGATTATTATAATTTGCCAGGACAACCAAGTGCCGCAATGTTTTAGCTACTTGTTTGCAATAGTGCAGATTATCTCAGAAGCTCACAAATGCACATGATAAGGACTCTGCTCCCTCACTGGCTGCCGCTCTACACTCCTGCTCAGAATGTTGATCGTCAGTGGGCTTTTTGGAGCACGGAGATAGAGGAGTGCATCATGGTTGCCGCCATCAGTCTCTGCTCCTCCCCTCTCTGCTATCCTCCACAGGCAATGTTATTTTATTCATTCATTAATTTGCTCATTCATTCATTCTCCCCACTTTGCCGCTACTGAGCGCTGGCTGTGTGAATTGGAACGTGGTGCATGGCACAATGGCTTTGGAGAAGGTGCTTTGGTTTCAGCAGCGGAACATACTTATTGTCCTGGATCTGTATCCTGGTCCAGTACAGAGGCTTCATGGGGCAGGCTGGCTCTACAGCAGGTTTCCGTGGAGCCTTCTCCGCCTGCAGACCAAAGCCCATCATGGGGGGAGGTGGTAGGCCGCAGCCTGGAGGTGGTGGTGGAGGAGGTGGACCGGCTCCATGTAGGCCAGCGGGTGGGGGTGGGGGAGGTGGAGGTGGTGGGCCACCGCCCGGCAGAGTTGGAGGTGGTGGGGCCATGCTGCCAAGCAACGGTGGCGGTGGAGGTGGCGGCGGTAGTCCTGACTGACCTGGCAGAGGAGGAGGAGGAGGAGGAGGAGGAGGGGCAGGAGGAAGTGGGGGAGGGGGAGGGGGTGGACCTGGAATGTTCGGGCATGGTTCAGCCTTGCCCCCCAGGCTCAGCCCGATGGAGTCCAAGTTGAGTTTTTTAGGCACATTCTGGCTTGGGCTCTGGGCGGGCCGGCCGCCCTCACCCTCTGGCATCCTGATGAAGGTTTCCCTGTCAGTCTGGATACAAACATGGCGGAAAGTCTTGGGGGCCAGGTCATCCTCAGTAGACACAGCGACATCGCAAAGATTGCCACGCTCCTGACCTGCACTGCGTGCAAGGTCTCTTCGCATCTTGGCAATGACCCCCTCCAGCAGCGACATGGAGACAGCATGCTCACCGCGCAGCTGGAACATCTGAAGCTCAAAGTCTGCCTGCGAGGAGCCAGAACCAAAACAGGACAGAAAAAAACAAACCAAGACAGTATCAGAGACTCACTCATTTCCATGTATGTGAAGTTACTATATACAGTGTTCTAGTCTAATGCAGCTTTCTAACCAACAACCAACCAACTTGAATGACAGCATACTTAAAGCTTATTCTGTCTCGAATGAAGATTTGGACTCACTGCTGACAAATCATAATTATGTACAAATTACCTTTGATTTATTTCCAACCTCATTTCCCGCTTTTTTTTCCTCCAACGAAATAACTCGCTACATAATGAAAGTTGAATTAATCCGGTCGGTGTTTACTGGACATTTCAAACAATGAATAAGAATCTCGCCAAAAGGAAGTATTGATTTGAGACTGAGAGAAACGGAAATGGTTTTGCAGTGAATCTTGCACATGTTCCTTGTTAACTTGTGGTTCGTTTAGAAAGTTATTTAGGCATGTTTCCATGCTTTCTTGTGGCTCAACAGCATGTGTCTTGGTGTCAGTATCAGCCCTTTATTTTCAAGGTCAGCAGCAGATGGCGGGCTTTAAGATGCAAAGGGCTGAGAAATCAATGTCTGAATCAACAGAAACTCTTGTTAGTCAGTCATTGAGCGGCATCCAAGGTAACAATACTCTAATATGTAAAATATTATGTATTTTTCATCCACCATGGGGGTAGAGCTCCCTTGATTGTGCTGGGAAAGAGAAGAAATTAAACCATTTTGAAAAACGTCTTTATGCATGCTCAATAATCCAGGTAAGGAAATCACAGAAATTTGAATCAGTTCATCTGGACACAACATTTACTGGGAGAAACGTTTCATCACTCGTTCTTTTTTTTTTAAGGTTTTTTTCCCCCCTTTTTTTCTCCCTAATTGTCCATCCATCCATCCATTATCTGAACCGCTTATCCTGCTCTCAGGGTCGCGGGGATGCTGGAGCCTATTCCAGCAGTCATTGGGTGGCAGGTGGGGAGACACCCTGGACAGGCCGCCAGGCCATCACGGGGCTGACACACACACACACACACACACACACACACACACACACACACACACACACACACACACACACACACACACACACACACACACACACACACACACAAACACACACACACACACACACACACACATCACTCATGCCTAGGGACAATTTAGTAATGCCGATTCACCTGACTTACATCTCTTTGGACTGTGGGAGAAAACCAGAGCCCCTGGAGGAAACCCACGCAGACATGGGGAGAACATGCAAACTCCACACAGAGGACGACCTGGGACGACCCCCAAGGTTGGACTACCCCGGGGCTCGAACCCAGGACCTTCTTGCTGTGAGGTGACCACGCTAACCACTGTGCCGCCCCTCCCTAGTTGTATCCAGCCAACTACCCCACTCTTCCAAGCCATCCCGGTCACTGCTCCACCCTCTCTGCTGATCCGGGGAGGACTGCAGACTACCACATGCCTCCTCCGATACATGTGGAGTTGCCAGGCGCTTCTTTTCACCTGACAGTGAGGAGTTTCGCCAGGGGGACGCAGAGCGTGGGTGGATCACGCCATTCTCTCCAGTTCCCCCTCCCCCCTGAATAGGCACCCTGACCGACCAGAGGAGGCGCTAGTGCAGTGACCAGGACACATACCCACATCTGCCTTCCCACCCATAGACATGACCAATTGTGTCTGTAAGGCAAGGCAAGGCAAGGCAAGTTTATTTGTATATAGCACCGTATCATCGCAGAGGTCATTCAAAGTGCTTTACAGACAAAAGAAGAAAAAAAACACTATAAAAGCATAAAATAAGATAAATAAAAGTACAGACAAATTTGATAAAAGTATTGACATGTATAAAACTGAGTTAGCAAAATAAATAAAGTGCCATAAAAACAGTGTGGGGGCCTCTCTCAGATCCTCAGGTAGGGCGTTCCATCTACTTGGGGCGTAAATACAAAATGCAGCTTCCCCTGCTCCAGACCTAACACACGGGATGGTTAAAAGACCACTGCCATCGGACCTGAGAGTTCTTGCTGGTTTGTAAGTAATTAGCATGTCTTTTACATAGTGTGGTGCAAGGCCATTTAGCGCTTTGTATACAATTAACATGCAGGTCAGGTGAATCGGCTGCACTAAATTTTCCCTAGGGGGGTGTGTGTGTGTGTGTGTGTGTGTGTGTGTGTGTGTGTGTGTGTGTGTGTGTGTGTGTGTGTGTGTGTGTGTGTGTGTGTGTGTGTGGGCCCTGTGATGGCCTGGCGACCTGTCCAGGGTGTCTCCCCGCCTGCCGCCCAGTGACTGCTGGGACAGGCTCAAGCATCCCCGCGACCCTGAGAGCAGGATAAGAGGTTTGAATAATGGATGGATGGATGGATGGATGAATGGATTCTAGTTTTGATGGGGAGCCAATGCAGAGATCTAATAACAGGTGTAATGTGTTCATACCCTTTAGTTCTGGTGAGAACACGTGCTGCCACGTTCTGAATTAACTGTAGTTGGCGCACAACGGATTTTGGGAGGCCGGTGAATAGACCATTACAGTCTAGTCTACTTGTTATAAATGCATGGAGTCTGATTTTGATAGAAAGCCCCTTAGTTTTGAAATGTTTTTAAGATGGTAGAAGGCGGATCTTGTGAGATGATTGATGTGGCTCTTAAAATTCAGATCACTGTTGATGATTACACCGAGATTTCTAGCTTCACTTTTGCAAACCAGAGACAGAGAGCTGAGATGAGCTGCAATTCTCTGTCTCTGAGTCTGTGTACCAAAAATAAGTATTTCTGTATTGTCTTTGTTCAGTTGTAAAAAGTTCTCCGACATCCATAGATTAATATCGTCAATACACTGAGGTAGGGAATGTATGGGATCTGGGTCACCAGGAGATAGGGATATGTACAGTTGTGAATCATTGGCATAATTATGGTAATTCACTTTGTGTTTCTGTATAAGACATGTGATCGGGAGAAAATAGAGACTGAAGAGCAATGGGATGCCCGACCAAGCCAGAGGTAACACAGGGATTCGAACCGGCGATCGCCATGTTGGTAGGTAATGGAATAGACCGCTATGCTACCAGGACGCATTTTATCACTCATCTAAGTGACTTCTTCAGTCCCGACTGACTGCAGGTATCCCCACCCTTATAACCAATACAGTGTCATAACGACTGAAACCAACGATCGATTTCATGTGCAAATTGCTGTGACCATTAACTAGAGTTACAATGGCCATGTGTACTATTCACAGAGGGGGGGGGGGATAGGTGCAATCACAGCATTGGAAGATGGAGACAGATGTACAATGCTGATTTGAACGGGGAGTCAAAGAGGCCATCCATGTGAAGAGGAAATGACCATCCATGAACCGGGGGGTGGCTAAGATTACATCTGTCACCATTTTACAATGCTGAGATAGCAACTATTCCCAAAGCCTCTGAATAGTACACATGGCCATCGTAATTCTAGTTAATGCTCACATCAATTTGCATATGAACCCGATCGTTGGTTTCGGTCGTTATGGCAGTGTGTTGTTTATAAGGGATACCTGCAGTTAGTTGAGACTGAAGAGGCCACTTAGATGAGTGATGAAACGTTTCTCCCACTAAATGTTGTGTCCAGATGAACCGATTCAACTTTCTTCTGCCATTTTGTAAAACCATTCAGCGGAGATGTGAAAGACACTCTTCAGACTCGTTTCGGTCAGTCTACCTTGGACGCTTCTGCTGCGCCAAACACTGCCAAGGTAGACAAGAGAGCATGAGCTTTAATGCTCAAGTGACAGAAGCAATTACAATCACGGTTCTCAGTGTGTGTTGAGCCCACTGAATATCCTCTTAAGTCATAAGAGGACTGGAAGGCTAATAACATCTGGAAGGGTATTACAGTACCCAATGCCACTTATTGCTCGGTTTGGAAATAAAACTGCAATCAGGCACATCCATCACCAGCGACAAGCACACATGGAGTTAAGTTTTATTTCCATCGGTAGTCTATCGTAGATACACTCTTCTTTGCAAGGATCAGCTATTTAGTTCTTAATGACCATTATTATATTTTAACTAGTTAACTAGATGGAAATCAGTAATTAATCTCACATGAAAACAATTACTCAAAACGTTTACTTTTAACACCTTTACTTTGAAAGTAATGAGTTGTGTAAAGTAGTGAATGTATCCTAAATCATTCAAATGACGCCATCAAGTACTTTATACGTTTAGCAAACAGAAAAAAAAAATGGAGTAAAAAAAAAAGAAAAAAAAGAAGTCATTTTAACACTCGGGTACATCCACTCCCAGTTTGACTTCATCTTGCCTTATATATACTGTAATTTTTATTAATGCACTGCAAGTTTACACACAAATGTCACACATGACTAGTCAATAAGATTTTCCATTTTATACCCAGGACCAAATTTTACACCCCCCCCCCCCAAGATCTCTAAAAATTACATTTTACCATGGCTCCTAATGGCATTTCATTTTCAAATATCCAGTATTTTAAATACTTATTGTGTCTGTGTGTGTTTGCGCAATGGGAGAACAGGCTTCACTGAAACATAAAATAAATAAATAAATGAATGAATGAAAAAATAAATAAAGAATCAACATGAAAAGACAACCCAGCAGTCAGTAATTAGCTGACTGTTAATCTGGATTAAAAATAATCAGAAATTTGCAGCATATGAGCCACAGAGTTGAAGATTTCATGCTTACTTAGCGCCATCTTGTGGAGCTGAATAAAACTGCAACGACTGACTATTTCCATCCATCCATCCATTATCCAAACCAATATTTGTCATTAGACAATCACTTCATTAGAATAATTTCAACTGACCAGACCTGTTGTTATTGGCACAGTTCCCCTACTAAAGAAACTTCCCTCATGATGATATGTCAACTCATTCCGTTTACGAGTGTGCACCGGCACTTTAAATGTGACCCATTGGACTTGTGTTCAATTTAGGTCTCAAATCCCCACAAAAATACCTCGTGTGTCCTGATAATTGGGCTAACATGGTCAAGAGGTGTAAATTGCTTGCTGTTATTAGTGCGTTTCAATGTGTCTGTCAAACTCATACAGTGACTTACGTGCAGCCTTTCCACCTCTTCCTTGCATTCTCTCTTCAGCTGCAAGAGGGCAGCCTGGTGCTCTACAACAAAGCAGCATTAGGACACTCATATTAAAACATGAACAGTGACTGTCAGCACATTGCACTGAATGATCCCCATCTTGGCTGTATGCTAAATATGAACTGGAGTATTTCCAACTCATCTGCACCGTAGTGTATAGATAGAGGAGTTTTACGCCGATATTGTGGAAATCTAAAATGGGTCTATTCATTTATTCATTCAAACTGGTTCTGGCTGAAGGATTATCATGCATTTCAAAGCATTACCGAGTGGACTTTAGTCCCTACTGGTAAAGTGTGGCTGAAGGGTGGATCACTTTCACTGCGTCACACTCGATGACTTCGCTTAAATTAAATTGCTGTCATTAGTGGATAGCACACCAATACTGAACAGGCTCAGGAAAACAGGAAAAACAGAGAAAAAAAAGGGTTTTGCTTTAAGGTAGGCCACTTAGAATCTACCCTAAAACAAAATTCATGTGATTGCCATAATTCTAAACAAAGATACCCACAAAGTCACCCATGATACTGTAATTGTGTCCCCAGCCACCGTCAATGAAGAAGAGACAGGAATTGTCTTTTGAGGACATGGGAGTTTTGGATCTCCCTCACTACATTTGTGACAGGCTTGTTCATATTCACTAACATGGGTTTAAGATGTGGATTCTGGATTAGAGTCTTTTCTAACTAATTTCATCATCACAGCATCAGCTACGGGCTTATGTCCTTTGCTAGGGATGGATGTTGTTGTCTTGTAATTCATGCAGTAACAGCGTGCTGCTGAGAAAACAAACAATGTGATGTATTAGCGAGAGTGCTTCTTAGATAAAGGGCAGAACAAAATACGAGCCACGTTGAAAAAAATGTCATAAAAACTAATGGAATAATGTGATATAAAAAATGTGGAGTGATCCAACAGTGAATCAAAAGGATATGTACCGCCCACGCATGCACGCACAGGTAGACTCAATGGATCATGTGCACAAAAGTGCTTGTGCAGATGCAAATACAGTACAATGAGATGTGTGCGATGTGTGAAAGAGCAAACATCCTGTGCATGCATTTATGCATATGTATACGAAAACACACACACACACACACACAGGTACATGATCCAGGTCATATTATCTCTATAGCCATCAGGCTGAACCTTGCTCTGCCTTTCAAACTCCTAATGCCAGCCCCCTGGAGGAAGATAAAGTCCAATCCAAGACAACAAAAAAACAAAACAAAACAGGCCAGAATAACTAGGCTTGAGCTGTTCTCAGGGGGAAGGCCACATAAGAGAACACACACACATACACACACAAGCTTTATTACAGAGACCACGTTTGAAGCAACACAGTGTCGGTGCTTCCAGCAAACATAAACAGTGTTAGATTCGTTGTTACTGAGAGCACAATGGTCATTGGTGGTTGTGCTACATTTGTTCAACAGTTTCTGTTCATCTGTCCAGCCTAACATCTTCATCGAAGCCTTATCAGTGTATAAGACCTGACCACCTTTCCGAGGCCATGCTTGCGGTGATGCCACAAGACAGCATCTACATAAACAGCAGTGTTACTGTCTGGAGGAGGCTCCACTGTCATACAGCTTAAATGGATTGAAGTGTATCTTACACCCTGTGACTGAGGCTTAGCTGGCTAAGTCTGCAATGTTTGCCTCACCTCCATATTGGATTGACCTGCAAGCTTCCCAAGAAGCTTTAAGGAATAGTATTTATAGTTTTAAATTTTTGAAGTCTGTCTCTGTTTTATACTGACCTCTGGCCACGTAGCGTTCAATGTGATTAACGGGGGACAAATCCACAACCCTCGTTAAGTCCAGAAAGGTTCAGACAAGGCTATCATGATGCTACAGTAGTAAATGGTAAATGTACTGCATTCATATGGTGCTTTTCTAGTCTACCAACCACTCAAAGCACTTTACAGTGTACGCCTCACATTCACCCATTCACACACACGTTCATACACTGATGGTGAAGGTGCCATGCAAGGTGCCAATTTGCTCATCAGGAGCAGTTAAGGGTTCAGTGTCTCGCTCAAGGACACTTCGACACACTCTCTGCCGGAGCTGGGGACCAAACCAGCGACCTTCCAATTACTAGACGACCCACTCTACCTCATAGCAAATTCGAGTGGTAATTTCAAAAATGTACAGTCATTTTTGTTGCTAAATTCCCTCTCAGTCTTTGCCTTGCTGTGCTGTGGCAAGAGTGACTCCTGCTGGTTATCTCCTTTAGGCTGTGTTGCAGGGAGCAACACGGTAGGATACGACAGCAAACTGTAAAAAACTAAATTTGTAAAACGAATGCTGTTTTGCACAGAAGGACGGTTGTGGATTTAATGACTGTGTCCCCCATCAATTGCGTTGAATTGTAAATGGCAAGCCAAAGCTGCATGTCCAGCATTAAGACAAAAAAAAATTACTATGTACTATAGAAGCAGTGTGTATAACATAGGAGTAGACTTAAAATCTGAACTATTCCTTTAGAACGGTTAAAGGACTGTTGCAAGAGGGTTATTATATTTCAGTGGCATGTGGGGAAAGTTCAAACAGAAGACAGCAGTCTATGATAAATGCTGTGGCTGGTATTCAAAAAGCTAATAAGTATGAGGTATGTCATCACAAGCATGTCTGGTATGATGTGTCGGCATTTCTAGGCTGAGATAAGAACATGGGCAGAAGTCTCACACAGCTCCTGGTTCTCACCTGCCTCGGTGTACCTGAGTCCCACTTTCTCCTCCTCATCCTTGGGCTTGGGTGGGGGCCAGACAGCCTGGAGACGCCCGGGGGTCCGGTCCTCACTTTCAGCAGGAGATGTGACCTCAGTCTAAGAGGAAGAAATACACATAAAATCATACAGTTACACAATAAAAACTAGCATTGCAGTGAAATCTACAAATTAGAGCACCAGTTTAGCTCATAAGAAATTACATGTTTTTCTTTGTAGTGAATACCAAAGAAAACACAGATCACAATCTAATTTCATACACTTTCATTATTTACTGATTCTGCATTGTTATTATTCATCATAAGTCTAAGGGTCTGTGTAAAAGCTGACATGAATTTCAAATCTTTGGTGATGCAGACTCAGACTCTCAAGACAGCAATATGAGCAATGTGTTGGGATTTGACTTTATTTTAGGAGTTTGACTACGTACGTTATCCTCTTTCGGACTGCCAGGAGATTTGGAAGTTCTCTCAAATATAGACTTGAGAATTTCCTGCTCATTCTTCATTTTTTTCTTCGCAATCTCAAAGTCGGTAGCTTCTGTTGTTTCCTTTCTGACTGTTTTGGGGCCAAAGATATTTCTAAAGGTTTCGTAGGCTAAATCAGAGGTTTTCTTTCTTCCCCCAGGGGATGTGGTGGCCTCTGCTTCTGAGGCTTGCTCTCTCACCCTGTCCTCTTTGTTCTCTAGCTTCCTCACTTGGGGTTTGGGATCCTGGCCCTCCCCAGAATTGTTGGTCTCATTTTGGTTGTCCAGGTTGAGCAGGTGACTGAGCTGTCCCAGCACATCACTCTTGGTTTCAGCCACAGGTTTGGGCTCTGTCCGTTTCTTGGCTGGAGAAGCCGTGACATGATCGGGCAGGAGCTTGGCTTTGTTCACCGTTTTCTTCAAACTGAGCAGGGCCAGGTCAGCATCCTTCTCCCTTTGCTTAATCTCTGCTAGTGTCTCCCTGTCCTCTCCCACTGCCCCTTTCTTCAGCACCCTCAGTCCGCTGAAGAGAGCCGGCAGTTGGAAGGAGGGGGCTGTGAGAGAAAGGGCTTTCTCCATGGCAGGAGATGAGGTGGAGGAGGTGAGAAGGGGTGACGATGGTGATGATGTCTTTGCTTTTGGCACCTTTGGGGTTGTAGTGTTTGGCTGGTTCACAGGCGAGGCAGGAATGGCACTTATTTGAGCGACAGCTTCAGCCTCTCCTGTCATGGATGACAATGTGGCATGCCTGAGCCCTGAAAGGTCCTTCGTCTCATCCGTGTTTGACTGCTCCTCTGGACTAGGGGAGGCTTGGACTGAGACGTCAGGTGTCCTGGGGCTGGATGGGGGAGTAGAGGAGACCTGGTTTGGGAGAGGCCCTTCACTCCCCCCTTCAACCCCAGGCGTCTGTCTGAGAGTCTCCTTCTCCTGTCCCTTATCTAGCTCCTCTGTCTGATTTAATGAGGGAGTGGCACTGGAAATGGCTGCAACCTCTAGAGGCATGGGTCCTAAGGGCTTGAAGCCATTAAGATGTAAGGGCACAGAGGTGTCTCCCGCAGCACACATCTCAGTAAGATCTTTTTCCACATCTATATTACTGAAGTTAATGGCTCGTTTGACATTACTGGGCACCGTTGTCCTACCTGGCTTTACATCATCTGGCTTTGTGGCTGTGTTCTCTGAGCTACAACTTTCTGCTGCCAGTTTAGAAAGAGAGGAAACCAAGGCTGAATCGTTCCCAGAGACAGTTCTGCTATTGGACCTGCGTCTGTACAGAACAGAGGTGTTTTTGAGGGATCTCTCCAACAAACTGTGTGCTCCACATTGCGGCAGCTGGTGGTATGTGCTGACAATACCAGTGCAGGGCAAGTCCCCCGTGTTACCATTACCATGACCCTCTGCATTACTGTCCTCCCTGTTCCCAGCAAGTTTTTCTGGTCGGCTGATGCCACGAAGGAGCCCATCCTCATCCTCAATTTCTGTGTCGCTATATGTTTCTACCATGGTGACCAGGACCAGATCAGGATCAGCTGTGGATGCAGCCTCTAATTTACCTTGGTTGTTAGTTTCCATACCAGATTCGGTCTCCCATGATTCAACTTCCTGTCCTTTATCAGAAGGAGAAGCCACACCTCTCTGAAGCGTATCTTCCCTCACTTTTAGGTCGTTGTAACTATTAATATCTGTATCATGTTGATCACCTGCGGGTGGATCAATGTCCTCATCCGACAGGTTCCTGTAAGATGTCAGCATGGATGTCTCCCCTCCTACTAGTGAAGCAGACCTCTCCCAGTTGAAAACATTGGAGAGCTTATTCAGGAAGGAGGTCGGGGGATGTCGTCCCTGTCCATCCGAGTTGTTACTTGTGCTGTCCATTTTTACTGAACCAGTGGCATTTACTGAGAATGGCAGAGTCAAAGCTGTCCGGGTAGCACCTCCATTACAGAGTGTCCATTGAAAATGTTAAAAGAGCTCCATCTCCCCACCTCAAGCCATTCAACCTGCCCCCATTCCACTTCTACCATTGCCTGGAAACAAAAGGCCTTTGTATGGACAAATGCTCACCTCCCCCTGGCTACCCCTTACCCTTTCCAGAAAGGCACAAATTACACTACCCAATAATCCACAACAACACTATCCAGTAATCCTGTTTAGCTAAACAGCAAGGCCAGATATGCAGTAGAATTTCTTCCTATTCAACACAAACTTGTTTCTCCTACTACTACTGTATGCTGTTAGAAATGCAGTTCATGTTTCTCTGTGTCCGGTGGGAGAGATTCCACTGACGTTCTGGGTTAAATCAAGCTGTTCAAATGCTGGAAGTACGTCTCGGTATAATCTCCCTGGGAGCGTTGAAAGGACTTCGCCCGGCTTTCACAAGCATAAAAAAAAATATTTCCCAACTATTCCAACAAGTGAAGCGGTGTTGACTGGAAAGTTACAAGCTCTCCTTCTCTATGGGTCAGTACAGTGGCTGGAGTCAGCGTCTGAGTTGTTGCACTAGCATGGGTCTCTCCTCCTTCCCCTGTGTTACGTCTCGGTTTACAAGACAGCCCTCTACGCTTTTATGAGCGTGTGAGAAAACTCTTCCGTGGTTGGAAAAAAATGTGCCGATCCCAGGCTACACCCGCCCTTGTCCCACCCTGCCTGGGAGGGACATGTGGTGGCAGGCACCACAGGTGTCTGGTTACTCCTGCTCACTTCCGCAAAATGGCTGCCGCCCCAGGTAAAACACACATGCACTTTCAAGCCGTCCAAGTGCGGCGCTGCCTTGGTGCAGAGTAAACAAAGGAGGGGGAACAAATCTCTCTGTGGTCAGGTGGAGAGACGGGGAGATCCAGCCCCACAGTGCAGCACAGCCAAACACTGCACAGCTCTGCTGGGTGCACCATTATAACGCGGGGCTCAGCCTATGGCGATTAGTCACTCTGGCCACTGGCAGTTTCAGCTCACACACTAAAACTGACATCTTTTGTGGTCAGCAGTTCATGAATACTCGGACTAGGGGACAAAATTGAAATTTGCTGGATTAAAAAAAAAACTATACACACACACATACATATTTGAATCTCGCACATTGATGGGACATGAAAATAAAGACTGTATGACTTTTATAAATGATTCGTCTCAAAATGCATGCTGTCTTTTGAAAGATCCATACCATTTGACGAAGAATTTTTCCGGAAGATTCAAAACGTTTAGAAACTTGCTGTGTGACATGGCATTACAAATCAACACACACACACATGAATATCTCCATTATCTTCTTTGAAAAAAAATACCATAAAGTAGAGCAAACACTACGAGTCTGCTTCAAGTGTCATTTTTCCAAGCAGGCCCTTACTGTAGAGAAATTTGCAAATAAAGGTAAGACTTTAAAAGAGAATTTAAAAAGTACTGGGTGGACAACAAGAATCTGTGCATTTTCAAACCCCATTGAGGTCACAGTTCCCCTTAGCAGCTGAACGTCACTCCCCTGGATGCATTCCTTTAGCCTGGCTGACTGAGGCACATACTGCATATTTTAAACAAATGCACATATTCCCATGTGTTTCTACAAGTCTCGCTCCTCATCTTCCACCACTACTAGATTATCTACCCTGACAGGGAAAAATCCCTGAGCCAGGCACGGAGGGCAAAATGGAGGAAAAGTTACTACTGTGTGTGTCAGGTCTGACAGGATGTGGAAGAGGGGCAGGCTAAGCTAACTGCTAGCCCATGGCCCTGTCCAAGAGGAAACACCGGGGCGGTCTGGCGGTGGCCTCGCCTAACGTCAACTGTACAGTGTTTTTATCTGCATATGCGTTTGTGTCGTCATGTGGAGTGTGGGAGAGGTGTGTCCAAGGTGTCTGGCTGGAGAGCTAGCATTGGATCAGCTGAGCGAGCCTGGTCTGCTGCATCCAATGGGTCCAAGGACCACGGCCCTGCCTGGAGCTGCACATGAAGAGGAAACACCGAGGGCGATCTGACAGGACGCGGAAGCGGGGCAAGCTAAACTAACTGCTAGCCCATGCAGACCAGCAGTTCTGACAGACATACTGGCTGGCGTTCGCTCACTGGACGGTGGAGTTTTTGGACTGTGTTGCACTGGGTGAACTGTGTTGTTAACTGTGTTTTGTTGTTGCTGTTTTTGCTTTGTCCTCTTTGCCCTGTGATGGCCTGGTGGCCTGTCCAGGGTGTCTCCCCACCTGCTGCTCAATGACTGCTGGGATAGGCTCCAGAATCCCCGCAACCCTGAGAGCAGGATAAGTGGTTTGGATAATGGATGGATGGATGGATGGATGGGTTGATCCTTATCAATAGCTGGGTATTTAACTTAATTCAAACTGCATTTTAAAATTCAATTTAAAATGTGGGTTGAGAAACAACTTTGATTAATTTTGGTTCTAAGAAAAAACTTTTTGCATCTAACTTTTCTGCTCGTACAAGATGATGGTGATTTTTTATATATATATATACATATATGCATGCATCTTCTGCCTTTGCATGCCCGTGATACTGTCTACTATGTCGCATTAAGAATCCTCACAGGATCATGATTCCTTACCTACACCTTACCTACAATTGTGCATTATATGTAAAGGCAGGTCTAACCTCCTGGACTCTCCATAAACGGTTTCCCTGACATACTTCTATTCACAAAGCCATTACTGGTTTACTTCCAGACTATCTGTATGTCTTTTTTCTTAATTAGAGCGCTAGTAGTTATAGGCTTTATTCAACTAACTTGCTTCTGCTTATGTCTTTATGCATGCCCAATAACCCAGGTAAGAAAATCACACAGAGTTGAATCAGTTCATCTGGACACAATGTTTATTGAGAGAGAAACGTCTCATCATTCATCTAAGTGGCCTCTTCAGTCTCAACTGACTGCAGGTACCCCCACCCTTATAAACAATACAGTGGCGTAACGACCGAAACCAACGACCAGTTTCATATACAAATATGGGTGTGACCGTTAACTAGAGTTTCAATGGCCATATGTAATATTCACAGAGGATTTGGGAATGTTTGCAATCACAGCATAGTAAGATATAATAGCAAGATATAAGATGGTGACATTTGTACTCTTAGCACCCCCATCGGTTCAGAAATTATATATATATATATATATATATATATATATATATATATATATATATATATATATATATAAAGTGTACGCTGTTAATTGCCAGGGGGATTGTCGTGACTTGTACATTGGGGAAACTAAACAGACAGTGACCAAGAGGGTGGTACAACACAGGAGAGCTAACGCATCAGGCCAGGACTCCACAGCCTAGAACCATCTACAGGCCAGTGGCCACTCTTTCAAGGATGAGGATGTGCACATCCTTGATAGGGAGGAACGCTGGTTTGAACGGGGAGTCAAAGAGGCCATCTATGTTAAGAGGGAACGACCATCCCTGAACCGAGGGGGTGTCTAAGAGTGCATCTATCGCCATGTTACAATGCTGCGATTGCAAACATTCCCAAATCCTCCATGGACAGTACACATGTACACATGGCTGTTGTAACTCTAGTTAATGGTCATGCCCACATTTGCATATGAAACTGATCATTGGTTTTGGTTGTTATGCCACTGTGTTGTTTATACAGGTGGGGATACCTGCAGTCAGTTGAGACTGAAGAGTGATGAAACTTATCTGTCAATACCAGGTGACATGGACGGGATCTGTGTCGGAGCATCGCAGACTGACTACAGGCGTTCCACAGGGTTTGGTTCTGGGTCCTCCCCTATCTCCCTATACACAACATCCCTGGGTTCTGTTATTTGCTCGCATGACTTCTCTTACCATTGTTATGCCGGTGACACCCAGCTGATCTTGTCCTTTCCTCCCTCTGACACACAAGTAGAGATACGCATTGCTGCGTGCTTGACTGACATCTCGGAGTGGATGGCGACATACCACCTGAAGCTCAATCTGGACAAGACAGAGCTGATGTTCCTCCCAGGGAAAGGTTGCCCACACCGAGACCTGGCCATCACCACTGACAACACCGTGGTGACGCCAAATCGGACTGTGAGGAATCTAGGTGTGATCCTGGACGACCAACTGTCGTTTGCTGAAAACGTTGCATCATTTGCTCGCTCCTGCAGATTTCTCCTCTATAACATCAGGAGGATTCACCCATTCCTCACTGACGAGATGGCACAGGTGCTCATCCAGGCTCTGGTCATCTCCCGGCTGGACTACAGCAACTTCCTCCTTGCTGGCGCCCCGGCGTCAGCCATCAGACCTCTGGAGCTTGTTCAGAAAGCTGCAGCTCGTCTGGTGTTCAACCGCCCTAAGTTTTACCACAGAACTCCCCTTCTCATGTCCCTACACTGGCTCCCAGTAGCTGCTCGCATCCAGTTTAAGACTCTGGTGCTAGCCTACAGGGCAGTGAAAAGAACAGCGCCTTCCTATCTCCAGGCCATGGTCAAGCTCTACACCCCCATCCGACCACTTCGCTCTGCTGCCTCGGTATGCCTGGTTGCCCCGTCGCTCAGAGGCCGTTGCTGCTGATCGGCCCGGTCACGGCTCTTTTCTGTCCTGGCCCCACAGTGGTGGAATGAACTCCCCACTGATGTCAGGACAGCGGAGTTGCTGCCCATCTTTCGGCGCAGGTTGAAAACTCACCTCTTTAAGAACTACTACCCTGTTACTTGTTCTTAGCACTTATTGTATTTACTCATTAAAAAAAACCAATCTCTTTCTTTCACTTTTACTTTAGCACCGGTTTTGCTCTTATATGCTTGTTTAGACGCACTTATGACCTCTGATGACTAGTAGTTCTCCTGATTTCCTACGTTAGATGCACTTATTGTAAGTCGCTTTGGATAAAAGTGTCGGTTAAATGACTGTAATGTAATGTAATGTAATGTAATGTAATGTAATGTAATAAGCATTGTGTCCAGATGAACTGATTCAACCTTCTTCGATTGCTTCTGCTTAGTGTCTAAGTTTTGTTGATTTCTTAAATTCACTCAAGTGTGAGTCCCACACCTATTTAAGCAACTGACATTGATATATGATTATTAACTTTTCTTTTGTTACCTTGTAACAAAAAATGATTTTGTGTGATTCTGATTATTTTTTTTATGTAGTGAATTTTGTCTATATTGTGTGTGCATGTATGTCAACAGGTCTTCCTTACAAAGCAGATTTCGACCTTAGTGGGACTTAACATATATTTATATAAGCCAAAACATTAAAATCACCTGTCTAATATAGTGTAGGTCCCCCTCGTGCCACCAAAACAGCTCTGACCCGTCAAGGCATGGACTCCACAAGACCCCTGAAGGTGTCCTCTGGTATCTGGCTCCAAGATGTTAGCAGCAGATCCTTTTAAGTCTTGTAAGTTGCAAGGTTGGGCCTTCATGGATCGGACTTGTTTTTCCACCACATCCTACAGATGCTCAATTAGATGGATATCTGGGGAATTTGGAGGTCAAGGCAACACCTTGAACTCTTTGTCATGTTACTCAAATCATTCCTGAACAATTTTTGCAGTGTGGCAGGGCGCATTATCCCGCTGAATGAGACCACTACCATCAGAAAATACCATTGCCATGAAGGGGTGTAACTGGTCTGCAAAAATGTTTAGGTAGGTGATATGTTTCAAAGTACATGAATGCCAGGATCCAAGGTATCCCAGCAGAACATTGCCCAGAGCATCACACTGGCTCTGCCGGCTTGTCTTCTTCCCACAGTGCATCCTGGTGCCGTCTATTTCCCAGGTAAACGACGTACACACAACCCGCTGTCCACATGATGTAAAAGAAAACCTGATTCATCAGTCCAGACCAACTTCTTCCATTGCTCTAAGGTCCAGTTCTGACGTTCCTGTGCCCATTGTAGGCACTTTCGGTGGTGGACAGGGGTCATCATGGGCACTCTGACCAGTCTGCGGCTGTGCCGCTCCATATGAAGCAAGCTGTGATGTGCTGTGTTCTGACACCTGTCTATCATAGCCAGCATCAACTTTTTGAGCAATTGGAACTACAGTAGCTCTTCTGTGGGATCAGAGCAGATGAGCTAGCCTCGCTCCCCATGTGCATCATTGAGGCTTTGGTGGCCATGACCGTGTTGCTGGTTCCCCGGTTGTCCTTGCTTGGACCACTTTTGACCGTTTTGGAGATGCTCTGACCCAGTCCTCTAACCATCACAATTTGGCTTTTGTCAAAGTCGCTCAGATCCTTACACTTGCCCATTTCTCCTGCTTCCAACACATCAACTTCAATAACTGACTGTTCACTTTTTGCCTAATATATCCCACCCCTTGACACATCCATTTTGGCTGAACCTATATATTTGTTGTTCATTTTTCTATTTGAACATGTCATTTGTACATTCATCAACTCTTACATCACTTGTCCATCCTTACTGATAGTAACAGCTCAGCTGTTACTATCAGTAAGCAATTCAGGACAATTTTTGGGCCTCAAACAATCTGTTGGAGGTTAGAGCAAATCCACAGAAAGTTAAAGGATTCTGCAACCACAGCATTAGATTACATAAGAGTATTGGCATTCATACACACAATATATAATCCTACATCGGAATTACATTCCAGAGAGCACGGATGTCCTACAAAGGGGTATCGGGCTACTATCACTGACAAACAGGGATATCATGACTCCTAACTGACTGAAATGTGACATTATATCCACACAAAACAGACAGCCAAATAATTCCTCTTCAGTTACAGAAACACCATAGAACTAAAAAAAGGTATTGAGTGCAAAGCATCAGGACCAACACTTTATTGTTATAGTGTTCAAAATACCTGCTTATGTAGGGAGAACAGAAAACACAGTGGCACCTGACAATGCATGACGTTACAATAGAGAAACACATCTTTGACAAAAATGAGACATGAAACCATATGACACCAATGTCTATGCATGCTCAATAATCCAGGGGAGAAAATCAAAGGAAGTTGAATCAGTTCATCTGGACACAACGCTTATTGACAGATATGTTTCATCACTCATCTAAGTGACCTCTTCAGTCTCAACTGACTGCGGGTATCCCCACCCTTATAATCAATACAGTTACAAGATGACCAAAACCAACGACCAATTTCATATACAAATATGAGCATGGCAATTAACTAGAGTCACAATGGCAATGTGTACTATTCACAGAGGATTTTGGAATGCTTGCAATCACAGCACCGATCCTTGGGGTGGACCAACTTCTAGCACAGCGTTTTTGGGGTTTGAAAGCAATTGAGACGCAGTGTTTTGAAAATACGCATCTCAGCTTTTCCGACACTCCCGCCACATACAGAATCACCACTGGTTTACGCTTAGGCAGCTGTTGTCCTTCTCCTGTCTTCGATCGGCTGGTGCACTGTTTGGGCGTCTCCCTGGCTTTGACAGACGGCCAGTTAGGATAACCACATGGAGCCCTGCTAGTTATTCCCAGGTCTCGGTTTGTCACAAAGGGTGATCGGACTTTTGCTATTAGAGCCACCACACTATGGACCTCGCTTCCTGCTGAACTAAGACAAACCCAAGTCTCTAGCTTCTTATAAAACTTTTCTTTTTATGAAAGCTTTTACAAATGTCTGATATTTGTTTTTATTTATTCATACTGTTTTTATTTTTACTCTTACTTATTTGGTTTTTTTTTGCCTTGTCTGGCTTTATTTCTTTGTCAAGCACTTTATAGCATTGTTTTAGAAAAGTGCTATATAAATAAAGTTGTTATTATTAGCTGCAATGTATCCACGCCACAGGAGAGCATGAGGTACTATTGAAACATTCATAATGATCACAGGTGCCTCATCCTGTTCAGCATGTTGTGAGACAAGAGATGACAACCTCTGTGCTGGTATGTCACGTGATGGATTTTAGAGGCGTGCCAGTCATTATGTCTTTGTAATACAGTAAAAAGGCCTTGGCATACCAACACAATACCCATTAAGCTTCCACACCCAGGTAACCAGACAGGTATGAGAGCCTCTTCCAGTCTACATAGGCTGAAAGAGACAGTATTAGTTTTTCTGTCATTCTGCCAGGTGAACCAGAGGCCAGGTCAGGTTAACACTACCTAGAAAAAACAAAAAACACACACCCGTACATGCACACACCCACATACACAACAAACATCTATTCTATTAATAACATGCAGACTCTTAATAATGAATGTTTCACTTCATCTGCAGTTGTGTATTTCATTTTTTTGTTCAGATTTTTCTCCTTTTTTTTCCCTTAAATCCCTGACCTCTGTAATGTCTGGCTGCAGAGACCGGTGTTGTTTGTTAATTGTATTTATTGTACTGAGCGCCACAGGCGGCTTTTCACTGACGCATTTATTTTCTTTCTTTTAACCTGATGAAGGTCCTTGGGGGACCAAAGCTTTCATGTGACAACAAACACCCCATGAGAGCGTTATGAGCCGTGTGCAGACTTCTTTTTTTCTTTTGTCTTTACACATTCATTCGCCTCTTGTGCACCTGCCTCGGAGTGCGCTACCTACCTGTGTAGGTTCATATGTCACTCTTCAAAGGTCTCGTGTTACTCAGTTATGACATTTCAAACTTGGCATTTAAACATTGCAGTGCAGAGCCTTCCGCCTCTCTCTCTCTGCTTCCTCGTATCACTCCGCTGAGCCCCTCCCACCAAATGACCTCCGCATCGCTCTTCAACCCCTTACGCTCATGTACAACCAGTAAATGTCACAGCGAGACTCGTGAAACTTGTATCGTAGTTGATAATCTATCCATGTAAAAAAAATTATTCTTTTTCAGCAAATCTCTTAGTTACACTAATGTTGTTCATGTGAAGCAGCCATTTCAAGTTGGTTATTTACTTATTCCCCACCCCCTTTTCTCCCCAATTGTACCTGGTCAATTACCCCACTCTTCCGAGCCATCTACCCCCTCTGCTGATCTGGAGAGGGCTGCAGAGTACCACATGTCTCCTCCGATACATGTGGAGTCGCCAGCTGCTTCTTTTCACCTGACAGTGAGGAGTTTCACCAGGGGAATGTAGTGTGTGGGAGGATCACGCTGATCACTCCTGAACAGGTGCTCTGAGCGAACAGAGGAGGTGCTAGTGCAACGACCAGGACACATACCCACATCCGGCTTCCCACCCTCAGACACAGCCAATTGTGTTTGTAGGGATGCCTGACCAAGCCGGAGGCAACATGGGGATTTGAACCAGGATCGCTGTGTTGGTAGGCAATGGAATAGACTGCTACACTACCCGGACGCCCCACGAGTTGGTTTTGTTGATTTGCAGGATTAGGGTTACAACCACAAGCAACTGGTGGGTAGAGATAGGTACCAAAACCCGGTATTACATGGGCGCCGGTGCCAAATTATTAAAGACCGTAGTATCGATAAGCTCCGACATTAACGGTTCCGATATCGGTTCTGGAGAAATTAAGAAAATACATTTCCTATTTATTTAAGCTACATAAACATCTTACACCTTTTATCTCACCAACTTCATTTCCAATTTGCAATAAGATGGAGACATTTGTCTATGATGCATTTTCACTATTCCCAAACCAGAGGAGAGATCTCACAACACACACACACACACACACACACACACACACACACACACACACACACACACACACACACACACACACACACACACACACACACACACACACACACACACACACACACACACACACACACACACACACACACAGAGCCTGCTCTTAGTGACAATGGCGGAGAGAGAACTAGACGGTCAACAGTCTGGTTATACGTCACTAGTCGATGCTGACAACAAGTCTTCTGCATGTAAAGATGGAAACACAAGCAATATTTTGAAACTTCTAGAGAAAGTGCACCAAACGCAGGTGAAGAAATCCTCAGTTTTTGACTGCCTAGCCGGTATTCACCTCTCGTTGCCCCATTCGGCTTAGGTATGTTATGTATGCTAGCAGCCTAGAGCCCACATGGAGTCAAGTAAATTATACAAACATGGGTTAATGATTAAAAGTAGTGCTCTGTCCAGACATGAGAGGATAAAGAAATGTTAATTATGTTCTTAATTTGGATTGCTTTTTTTCTCGTGAAAAAAATAACAAAAATAACCGATAAAAGTACTGTTAAAATACCAGATCGATAAGCAGTATCAGGAAGAGTAGTAGTATCATTAAAATTGGAGTAGGGAGGATGTGAATTGATCGCGTACAGGTGTATCTACATTAGAACAGCCAATAGCAACGCCCTCTCTCTGAAATGACCCGTGATTGGCTAAAATCGTCCGTCCCAGGCTAGATTTTTTAAAGCCTGAATACAGAACCAAGAGGTGGTGCAGAAGTCTAGTTTTCTCTCAGACAACTTGAATTGCCATCCATTATCTTAACCGCTTATCCTGCCCCCAGGGTCGCAGGGATGCTGGAGCCTATTCCAGCAGTCATTGGGCAGCAGGCAGGGAGACACCCTGGACAGGCTGCCAGGCCATCACAGGGCCCACGTACACACACACACACACACACACACACACACACACACACACACACACACACACACACACACACACACACACACACACACACATTCACTCCTAGGGAGAATTTTTGGTACGGCCAATTCACCTGACCTACGTGTCTTTGGACTGTGGGAGGAAACCAGAGCCCCCGGAGGAAACCCACGCAGACACGGGGAGAACATGCAAACTCCACACAGAGGACGACTCGGGATGACCCCCCAAGGTTGGACTACCCCGGGACTCAAACCCAGGACCTTCTTGCTGTGAGGCGACCGCACTAACCACTGCGCCACCGTGCTGCCTTGAACTTGAATTACATTAAGCTGAAATGTTATTATGGAATTTTTGCCCAATAACGCCATAAAAAACAACAAACTACCCAACCCAGCTTTAAATACACAGAAGAAGAAAACAGTAGTGCTTAGGAGGATGAAATATATATCTGTTCCTGACTCATTTCTTATTGTCTAGCTATAAGGACACCTTATGGCAGCCAAAGCCTGTTTATTTGCCCAACCCCTGCAGACACCACGCAAAGGCCATTGGTTTCTGTATTATTGCAAAGGTGCATATGGAGTTACTCAGGTCACACGCCCAGCACCGAATCCTGTTTCCTCTGTAACAGCCAAGCTCTACACAGTAAAGTCGACAGGGCTAATTAATGTAAATACTCTGTATTGCCGACTTCAGAGTAAAAAAGGGCTACAAAAAGCTTCCCACTAGGTCGTAAGAGAAGCTGAAAACCTTCCTTCTTTGCTCCAAATCAGAAAGGTTTGATTGACTGAATGATTCAGCCAGTTAAGGCTCAGGACCATAGTCCACAGAATGGAATCCAAGATCTGTTAATACATTTCCAAGAATTCACAATCAGGTGGATTTATGCCTGAGTGGACCGAAATTCTCATGGGCAAAAGCACTGAGAGGGAAAGAGTACCCCAAGTGTGAAAATAAAAGTGCAAGACTACTGCTAACACTGTGCACCGAAGCAACACAGACGCCTGCCTCTGTGGTATCAATAGCGGCACCACTGGTGTTTATGGGCCCTCACCGTGTGCTCCAACTTGGGGCAGTAGGGTGTGTCTCCGATGATGTCGTCTTCGGGGGGTGTGATGCGCAGGAAGTCAAGGTGGTCGGGGCGGGGGACTCGGGGCGGAGGCTCCTGGCAATCATCCCCATCCAACATCCAGATGTCATCCTGACGTGGGAGGGAAGTTTCTGTAGAAACACACACAGACGTCAAACACAAAATCACATACTGTAGATACTGCATTTAATGCTGTGCACACACAACACCGCAGATCATAATTATTAAACGTTAACATAACAACATATTGACAGTTGCAGCTGCAGGCTAAATATAAATAGCCATGACTCAAAAAAGTTGATGTCTAATAATGTGATCACAGAAAGCAGGTTGCTATAGAGAGCAGGCATCACAACGTTTTACAGTCAGAGGCAGAAACAGAGACCCCTACTTTGCTGCAGGCTAAAGAACAGACAGCTATTTTTAACTGCACTTAGACTGTCCTCTTCCATCTTCAGCACCAGCGGCCAGGCACACTGATACAATAACCGACGCTTCCGATTAGCAGCGGCATCAAAAACAAACATTGTCCGACATGGATCTGTCTGCACTAAACAACACATTCACCGGAAAAGAGCCCCTATATGAAAGTGAACGTCTGCTCATTTTCGCTACCTTAAAGCAATGGGTAAAATCAGGTTGATTGGGACCGTCCGTGCGTTTCATCATCCAACTACACATTAAAAGATGGAGAGACGTCACACAACTTAAAACTGAGAGAGGCTGCCCCCGCCTGGTACGCATGCACACACACACACACAAGTACACATTGCCTTGCATGACCCCAACAAGACTAGAACTGAATGAGACTGTTCATTAATATTTTATAGGATCTATGTTATAGGACCCCCCCCACCTCCCTCCAACCCTGCTGATTACTCTGTGCTTCATCGGTATCAGGGAGCTTTTGGGGTCGGCTTTGTTTTTCTACCCTTCAGAGTTACAGGCTCTCCTTATTTACTGCTCAGTGACACACTGCAAACTCAGCCTGACCCACAGAATCGCGCCGATGTGCTAATGTCCATAAACATATCACAGTATTCGCTCCAAGTACCAGACCAGCACTGCACGGGCTTCCAAGGACACTTACAGCCGCGGCAGGAATTTGGCTCTTTTGATCAAAATTGGAATGTGCTTTAACCGCCATCCAAGTATACAAAAACAAGGGATTTTGTCTTGGTAGTTTGCTTACATGGGGCCACAGAAGACATAGCACAAGTGGAATATTTAAGCATTAGTAGGCAAGAACATTTAAAGAATTCAGGGATAATGGATATCCTCTAAGCCAGTGTGCAATCAGCAAATATCAGTATAAAATTGCATAAGCCTATGTTGGAGGTATCTCCTTGATGTACCACATAACATTAATACGCCATGCTTGTTTGTATGGACACATTAATTTCCTCGGTGTCATGCCTTCATAAGTGCATTCATTCTCGCCAGAGAAATATTCCTGCAAGAAAAAAAAGAAGGAAAAGATGGCGATATCATGGTGAGGAAAAGCAGGACAAAAATGGAGTGAATAGGGAAGACATAGTCTTGAGGCATGGTGACCTCAATTTCCACAGGCTGCAAGACAACACCAGGATGGATATAGTGCAATTAGATTGACCAGAATGGGCTGATTTATGAGATGGCAACTAGAGTGACCCTGCACTTCCTGTTGGGCAAGGTTCTTAAACATCCGATAGCTTTTGTATGGTTTTGATTCAACCTTGAGGCAGGGCAGAAGTCCTTTCAAAAGCAGAGAAAGTCCATCTTCCTGGAGGGTGCCTCTCAGCCAAACAGGTTTATATCAGTTATGAGAAGCCAGCCACACACAAAATTAAATGGGATGGGTGGTGTGTGTGTGTGTGTGTGTGTGTGTGTGTGTGTGTGTGTGTGTGTGTGTGTGTGTGTGTGTGTGTGTGTGTGTGTGTGTGTGTGTGTGTGTGTGTTCTTGCCAGAATTCACTTGGAGTATTGGGCACAATAAGTAATTATGAGACTGCAGCGCTGCCTGTAGCTCCCACAGTTAGAAGGGAGTCGGAGAGTCAAAGTGAAGAAGGATCAGATTAATAACTTTTCATTATGATAATGCTCTGCTGCATGGTCCTGCAGCTGACTGCATGTTGGGTGGGCTCCAAATGTACAGCCAAGCTTCACCCAGGCCATGAAATTTACTGAGCACACACACAGCCGTATTCTCTCCCCGAATCCAGATTCATTTGAAAAGATATCCGAGGGGACAGTCGGAGGGAAGATTAAGAGCATAAATCAAAACCACCAAGCCTCCGAACATAATTCAAAACCTCCCTCCTATCACGCATGTGACGCAAATAAAATAGGTCTACTGTAATGTATTTATATTTGTTATGAGCTGTTATTCCACAACAAATGCATTACTGTGCGTGTCCGTTATCTACCCGCAGTGACAGTCAGTTAATTGAATATGCACAAATTAGCCCATGCTGCCACCATCTGGACAGGAAGGGTGGGACTTTTTTCTTTTTTCTTTTTTGTCCTAATGGGCCAACACAATGCAGCAATGCACAACTTTTTATCATTCCTTACATATGATGAGAAAAGAAGAGGTAGAGAAAAAAAAACCCCAAAAAATCTTATGTGGGGAAGAGCGACTCTCTCTCCCTGCTATTTTCATTGTCTTTCACTAAGACAATAACACATTCTACAAAGCACAGCAGTACATTTACACAAAACTATGTGAATTAGAGTCAAGCCCTGTTTGGATTTGCCTTTGCAGACTCGTTAGGGTGCAGTAATTTTCTCGGTAACAGATATGGAACCGGATACTTAGTCGCATTCGGTAATGAACCAGCTGCATTTGTTTCTTGTATAAGATTACTTGGCAGTTCTTTTTTTTTTCCTTCTCCCCCTCCCTCTCCTCCCTCTCACATTGCAAGAAGGGAAATCTATGCCCTCGTTGCGATTTAATCTCCCTCTCCTCAACAGTAGCCAAGACTGGATTAATGCAGCCGTAGTTTAGTGACTACAAACTAGGCAGATATGATACACACTGGCCTTTCTCACTGGCAACAACCAATGCTGTAAAAGTACTCGAGCAACCAAACACATCAGTCTTCTTAACTGTCCCGATCAATGCGTGTAATGTGGTGCCCTACTGTAAAATTACTACGCTTCAGTTTAGAGTTGAATATGTCAGACCTCTGTAGAGGCGTATTCCATCAGACACACATCTGTGTGTGTGTGTGTATAGAAGGAATACAACAGAATTGCAGATACTGCCTGACTATACAGTACTGTGAGGGTATAAATCACACGGTGTGAAGTGAGCAGCTGTCAGACAACGTGTGTGTGTATGTGTGTGTGTGTGTGTGAGTGTGGTGAGAGAGCGAGAGAGAGAGCGAGAATGAGAGCGAGAGAGAGAGAGATAAGGGACCAACATAACAGAGAAGAACCTGTGTTGGGCAGCATGCTGCTTAGAGGCCATGTAATTCTTAATCCTGACGGGGAAGCCAACATCAGACAGGATTGGATTAATCCACCTGTCACTGTCAGTTCGTCAAACCTCATCCAGGTTTATTACTGGGCTAAACATTCTCCGTGGAGCAATAATGAAGCACTCTCAACAGAGGTGTGCCAAACAATTAAAAAGACACTTTCAGGTCAAAAGATTAAACAGACACAATGTTAACATTTACGGTCCGCATGCAATACTTAATGTATCTGTTAATTGCTTTGATGTTATTAAAAGGGGCTCTTAACATCAAAGCAAAGCCAGACAAATGCATATTAAATGTATCAGTGCAAATGTCATTACAGGGACCTAGCTTCAACTATCTGTATTCCCTCCTTCACTCTGAAAACAAACCCATGCGCACAAACAAAAAGGTGCACACACACACGCACAATGTTGCTAGTGAGTCCACTTGCCCTACTTCTCCAGCTAAAAATCTATACCCTCATCATTCAAATAAAAGGACCGGTGCCTGCCTCTTGGTTTGAAGTGATTGGTAGGAATGGAGAATCATAGACATTAAGATAAATCATGGCAAATGCCGGACTCGTAAATCTCCGGGCATGTTTTTTACTTTTTACAGTGGTCTCTTTTTCGCAGCCCTGTTGGCTGTGCTTGTTTGTCCATCTGGCCGGTTGGCAGACTTATTTTATAGTCTGTATTAAAAAGGTCCAATGTAAGCAAGGTGGCCACGGCGGGAGGGTCGGTCGGGCAGAGTACTTGGTACCCTGAAGCAGTAATGTGGTGTGACATGATGCTCATAAAATAATCATTACTCATCCCCATTGTGGTCTTGCAGGCTGATTAGAATACACAGAACCAAGATGCGGATGAGAGGACTTTCACTGGAACTGGTAGGCTTCTTACTGGGAGAGCAGAATTCTGGTTGAGCAAACTCTGCAGTGGTACGAGTGTGTGTTCAATATAATGAGCTGGTGATTAGAAAGCCTAATTATATATGATTAGCTAAAAGCTAATCATATAAAAAGTCTACCTCAGAAACTAAACAGCGCAATCTAGAACAAGCTATTCCAATTATTATGCAACATAATCCGGTTCCATCCTTTCCAAGGGAGCTGGCACAGCAAAGTCACTCATTATGGAAAATGAGTGACAGTTTATAAGAGAGAGAAACCTTTGTGCCCTGTTTTCTCTGGCTGTCATATGCTGCAGCTTAGATTCGCAGTGTGAGAAAGAGATGGAGCAAGACGGAGCGAGATAGAGCGAGATAGAGTGAGAAAGCTCTTCTTTTGCCACTGTTTTGGCAGAATGCACTTCGTTATCTGAATAGAGCCGGCCTTTGTCCTCCGTGGGCAGAGAAATGTTACAAGGAATTGCACATTTTGTTGAATGGCAGTTAGCTAGGAGAGCAGGGCAATCATAGACATGTCAATTGACTCTTGCTCCCCACTGATTAGTTTCATATGACCTTGCTGAAGTCTTTTTTTATTAATGTGCGTCACTTAACATGTCGCAGGCAATAATAAACAGTGGAAACTTTTGTGTGCATGTGTGTGCAGTGGGGTGGCATGGGATCAAATCTCATATTCCAATTTCCCCCCCCCCCCTGATTTTTCCCCTTTTTTCTCCCCAATAGTACTTTGGCCGATTACCCTACTCTTCACATCCGGCTTCCCACCTGCAGACACAGCCAATTGTGTCTGTAGAGACGCCCGACCAAGCCAGAGGTAACACGGGGATTCGAACCGCCAACCCCCATGTTGGTACCGCTACGCTACCCGGGCACCTCCTCCAAAATAATCTTAACGCGGTATGTAGTATGGCATAAAAGAAGGACAATATGATCATAGCCTATGCACCTAATACCGCAAGCACATGAAACACTTTTATCTGAATAATTAAGACTGTTAAAAAGCCAAGAGCCTGAAACAGACAATGGAGATTAAAGAGATGGGATGATAATTGGTGGGATGTGGGCAAATGATGAAAGCACAGGGTTCACACTGACCCACATAGCTTTTCTCGCTAAAAACTATGAAGCTATTCATTTGTCCAGGTTAAAATTTGAAGTGTATTCAGTTATTGACTATGATCTTGAAGCTCTGCAAAGCAAAGATAGCAAGGTATAGGCAACGGTGTAATTGCATCCAACTCTTAAGTTATTTACAGAATGCCTATTAATCAAGTATGAGCTACAACAGCACACATCCACACCTTAGCAGGTCAGAGAGAATGTCCCCGGTCTCTTTACAGGGACAATACTGATGTCTTTGTGTAAAAAAAAAATAGAAAAAAAAATACAGACCACATAATCAACTTGAAAGCAAAGAATGACTTCAACCTTTAACAGAACATGGGATTTAAAAAGAAAATTATTTTATGTGTGGGTTAAATATCCCCGGGTAAGCCGAGGTGTGGTTGTGTGGGCAGACAGGGACACAGGGTCATTACGACAATGACAATTGAGTCAGATCATCTATACAGGAATAAAACGGGGCTTTCTATTCCTCTGCATGCACCAGTCAGCCTAGCTATGTAATCGGGTATCTTAGGCCACTTTCAGCTCCCAGCTATTGCTGTGCTGAGCCAAGCACTGATCACTATATATTGGCTGAACTAGTGGCAGTCTATGACATAATAAAAACAAAACAAATACATATACACCGACTCTATATCATGATATTTCAGGTACCTGAAGATTGCAATCTAAAGAAAATGTACATAAAATACATTTATTTGAAGCCCACTGTGTTATAAAAGCGAAGAAGAAGAAGAAGAAAAAAAGGCATTCTTCCCCAAGTAAACACTCACAACAATTCACCTTCAGACATTCAGGGGTGTAGGAATCATGACATCTAACCTCTCCACAGAATCTGTTCATTGTGCGATTCAGGGGAAATGCCGCAAGCAGGGCGTAGTAGTGTGATTTTGCACCGACTCGACTCCTCAGCCCATCCCAAAAAATTTCTCAAGGACTTCTAAAGTTGATGTGTCCCTCAATGTGTTTAAATCCGTTTACTCTGTCATTGCAAGTGTGGGATAGAGCTTATTAGGCCAGATTAAGAGGAGGCCTGGCATCTCGGAAGTTCTGCACACAAGGAAGCCCTAATCGCCTTTTTCTGTAACCTTTGTTCCCCGTAGAGTCCCTGAGCCTTTGTCAGCTTCCTGTGAAGTGGGTAGCTTGTGGGTGTCAGGGAGGGGCTGTGGATCCCCGAGAGCACAACCTGGCAATGCTTCAGTTAACATCGCGTTCATGAGAGCCTTTGTACGGTTGAACTTCGAGTCAACTTCGGGCCTTTCATCTGTGACACTCCCACCAACCTGTGCCTGCCCCGCGGTGCTGCAGGAGTTCAGATGTCATCCCAGTACAGCTATCCTCAAGCCCGGCTCATGCCCTCAGCAAATCTGTTGGGCAGTTTTAAATCTGTGTTCACATGACAAGGCCAAAACAGGCACACATCATTGGGAAAAAAAATGATTCAAATTAGCCGTTTTCAACCAGAAAACAGCTATGAATCATCGTTAATATTTCCATTCATCTTATTCATTTAATGAGAAATGCAGATGGCAGATCATTAAAGTAGCTATGTTTAGTTGCCCAATGTAGAGTCTAGTGTATGCTTATTATGGAGAGCAGATACAGTTGAATGAAATGAAAGCCACTTTATTCAACATTGTATTCTTACAACGAATTGTACACTTACAATGAATTTGTCTTCTGTATTTAACTCATCCTATGGTATAGGAGCAGTGGTCAGCTGCAGTGCCTGGGGACCAGCTCCACTTCTTCTTTCCATTGCCTTGCTCAGGGGCACAGACAGGAGTGTTAACCTTAACATGCATGTCTTTTTGATGGTGGGAGGAAACCGGAGCACCCGGAGGAAACCCACACAGACACGGGGAGAACATGCAAACTCCCCACAGAAAGGACCTGGGACGGTCTGGGGTTCGAACCCAGGGCCTTCTTGCTGTGAGGCAACAGTGCTAACCACTGGGCCACCGTGCTGCCCCAAAGTTGAAATCACAACCAAGTCCAGTTGCACTTGATTCAACTCCTTTGGACACTTAAAGAGAAAAAAAGATTTCAGTCTGAGACTGGATTTACTTGAGCCAAGGACATGTAGCGTACACAGATCAATGCAAAGGAAAGACCAAAATCTACTTTATATTACATTATACATTATACTGCATTATAAAGTACAAGGTTATCATTCATGATAATGTCTTATCTCCATCAACAGGACCTAATGATAAATCACACCCATCTGTAATGACCTGGGGATTACAGAGGCCGAATCTGATTTGTGATGTGTATATGCAGCCACAGTACATGTATGCACAGTTTAGTAAGATGAATGGCAGCCAACATAAATGAGCTGAGTATTTTAAGAATCACTGATGAATACTATCATAGTATGACTCGTTAAATAGGGATGTTATTTTTTTACTCCTGAAACACTACGTGGGACAAGTGTTGCTGTTTGAAAGTCAACACGCTGCAGTTTTATCTAGAGCTTTTCCACAACAACCTCAGGCAGTGGCTGCTGTCTGTAAAACTGCAGAGCTCAGGTGCTGAATGACTCAAAGGCACGTACATACACAAACATGCACATACACACAATTCAAAAACTCTTAAAATCTCTCTCAAGGCCATTCTCTCCTGGCTCACCTCACAACTCACTTTACACAACAACACTCGCAATCCAACATCAATGATGCCAGATAAAGGCCACACTCTTAAGATGATAAAAGCCCCATCATCAACATTACTGTCAAGGTAAGGGTTACGACATCAATAGATGTGCTCAAAGAGGGAGGAGCGGAGTGATTTTTCATGACACTAGCTCACCTGTTGTAGCGGTGTGGTTGGATGAATTCGACTTGGAGTTATCTGGATGTTTGGTGAGGTTCAGGTTCAGATGTGCGATGGTCCGTTTGTTGCCGTTCTTGTCAGTCACATCCGTTGTAACTTTGGGCTCATCTCTGTTACCAGAGCCATCCTTCTCATGGCTCACGTCCTTGTCTGACAGCAGTACAATACGGTGGCTGAGCTGGGGGCTGGACTGCTTGGAAGACAGGGGGGACAGTACTGGGGACATGCTCTGGAGACTGTTGGAGACAGGGAAGGATGTGTTGAAGACCCCTGCGAGAGAGGTTGAACAGGGGCTCTTTGGGTGGGATTTCACTGTGGAGGAAATTTCAATAGTATGGGAAAGCGGCAACTGTAGTCCTTCTCGCAACTTGGTCCCAGCCTTGTCCCTGATGTTTCCTTGGGGGCAGCCATTTGTCTGTGCCCTCCAGTCTCCATTACCCTGCTGTTTGCCACTTATCTCTGGCTGTGGCAGGGCAGGCTCAGCCCTGTCTGGACTTACATGGCTAACACGATGCACTTTCCCCTCCATGTCCTGTACCTTAGCAACCACCTTGACCCCCATCTCCCTCTGGTTGACTTCCTCATACATTTGGGTGGCCGACTTGACTGCTGCCCCATTCTGAGGCAACACCTGATCCAAGCAATCCATCGTCTTAAGGGGACGGAGGTTGCTGCCACTTTCCCGCCGGGTCAGACCCACCATTAAGCTGCAGGAAGAGGACTGGTAGCCCAAGCAGAACTCGCTGTCGTACTCTGAGAGGTCATTGCAGAAGTCCAGGTCGGTGTCAAAAGTCCGGTTGTCCTCCATGAAGTCCATGACCTCACAGGCTATTTGAAAGGGTTCCTCCATGGGCAGGATAGGATTTTTGGCTACACTGACATAGGAACCGGCCACTGGAGTGTCAGAGGCACAGACAGAGGTAGGCATCAATGATGTCCTCTCTTCTGCTACTGAGACAGGGGAGGTAGAAAGACCACTACGAGTAGATGGTTCAATAGATGAAGACCTACTCCTCGCTTTCCTTTTCAGCTTGCTGTGAATGAAATCCTCGGCACTCTCCAGCTTCTTGCCTCCTAGCTTCTTCAGCTTTCTGGTCTTGGACGTGGCTGTATTATGTTCTGGCGACGCAGTGAGCGAGTGCACATTGCTGCTGAGAGCCGGTCCTCCGAGGCAAACTTCTTGACCTTCCACGTAATCCTGGAGCTTCCCATCCTGGTTACCCATCCTGACTCTGTGCGCACAGTCCCCACACAGTGATAGGAGATCAGCTAGCAGCTGGTGGTGCTCTGCTGCTAGCAAGTAGAGTTCAGCAACAGCCTCCTTTGTTGCCTGCTGGGAATTGAGGAATTTGCCTGTGGAGCTGGAAGACTGGGCCCTTTCTTTGGACACTGCGAGATCCTCCTCTTCATGGTCATGGTCACTACAGGGCCTCTCCCAAAGAGGGGTGTGGCTCTTGTACATAAAGCCCAAGGCCTGCCCCTTGGGCAGATACAGGCTTGTGTTGCTAACCTCATGGATGGGTGCGTAAAGAAGCAAGATGGTGTGTGTGCCCTCCATGTTGGGAGCAGTGTTAATCAATCCAACACTTTCATTTAGTGGTCAGTCCCCAGTGTGACTGGGTCTGGAAGACATGAAAAGAAGCTGAGGATTCTGTTTCTTCATCACCTGGTCTGTCCAGCAGCTGTTAAAAAGGAAGAGTTCTCTCAGAAACAAGTAAACACATAGCAAGAAATATACATGTGATAATCAACTGTCAGTCATTGTTGGTTTTATGATACATGGTAGGGCTGGGCAATAAGTAAATATTTTTTATCATCTGCCAGTGGTACTGTATCAGGGTGAAATCGATATTGGCATACTGTGATACAACTTTTTTGCTGCTTGAATTAATGATAACGAGAATCTGTTACCTAATATTTCTTACAAAATAAGATTTGAAGTAATTGAGGGGGTGTATTTGAAAACTAGTTTTAGTTTGATATTGTACGTTACAAACAGTTCAATTTGATGAACCTCAGTTAGTTTCATGGTTTTTTTGCATATGTGAGTAGCTATCGTGATATTTATAATTGATCATGATAATCGATAACAATTTTCCATATCGCTTAGCACTAGCCTGATACATACATACATACAGTGAGATTTTGAACTGCAAATACCAAACTGGTTTACATTACTGTATATGCTCAATAACTGAAATGTAATTTTTTTCCTTTTATAAAATGGCATGACCATCTTGCCCCAAATAAGATGGAAATTGTTACGAATGCAGGACTAGTTTTGACATATTGTGCAGACCAGTATCCTCAACCTGGCAACCAGGATGAGAATGGCACTAATAACACGAAAAGTCTCTCTTGAATATAAACTGCGTGCAGTCTGCATTGCTTGGGTGAATCTGCAAACATGCAAATCGGACAATTAATTAAGAACTACTGTGCCAGATGAGTACCTTTCTGTACGTTCCACCCTATCATCGAACTACTCTTTATCGTCATCATCTTCTTCATCATCGTCGTCGCCGCCGTGGGAAGGTACCCGCGTTTCTAAAAATTGCATTTCATGAACATTTAACAAGCTGCGGCATAAATCCTCGCTGTAACACCAGGTGACGACATCCGCATGTTGAACCGCGCTTGGGAACCCTCTACTTTTAGATTCATAGCGTCCCATTTCACAGCATTTCTAAACTCTTAACACAACCCCGAGTGTATCGCTTGTCACCTTGAAAGCCTTACCAAATGCTAAGGACAGGTCCTCGGGCTGCTGTTATCCACTGACCAAAAACCACTCACATAATTTCTCAATATTTAATCCAAGAGAGAAATGAGCAGCAACCCAAATTGGGCCTCCCGTCTTAAATTTCATATTTACAGGAAAGTTAAAAGTGTGGGCTGGATTTCGCTGCACCTGCAGCAGGTTATTTAAAACATTGTTTGGGAAAGGGAGTCAGACTTACCCGTTCTAGCCGCATGTCAGATAATATCTTCTCATCTCTCCACTGCGGCCAGCCAGCGTCCGCCGTTGCCTCTGGCAGAGCGCCGGACTGAGCTGCTGCGACCGGCAGAGACATCGGCCAATCAGAAAACGCAGCGTTTCTTTAGTGTTCTGTGATTGGTCCTTCGGCATAATCGACCGTCGGCTTTGAGCCGGTATAGATCTAGCGCTCAGGTACAGGCCTAATTATGAGGTGTTACTGTTTTATCTTTTGTAATGAGTCTTACATTTTCCATCATTGAAATTGACCATGGCTACATTTATATTGCACAAATGAAAAAGATTAAATAATCTGAACGCACCTGCATTGGTAAACCTGACTTGACGCCATTTCTTGTGATATAGAGTCACCTAGTGGCCACGTAGCGATATACTGCATCCATATTATTATACGGTAGGTTTTCTAAATGGCACATAGTCGTGTTCTATACCGCATACTACTACTTTTGGGCTGTGGCAGCTACTATATTCTGTCACCCACTTCTAATCTAGCAAATTAGTGAGTACATCTATAAATGTGTATCAAGGATCCTGCAATGAGGTGCAGGAAAATCTACAATAGACTGCTACAGTCCTGGTATCAATATTGGTAAGCCTATGCAAATGGAGCCTGGAGTGTACACTCATGCAGTACCATTTGCAACACATATTTAAATCATTAGTTAACAAAATTACCGCATTAACAAGCAACTGCTGTTGATGGGAACATGACACACAGCCAAAATGTAAAGTAACGCCCTCTTGTTTCATGTTGTGTTGTTGACATTGAGGTGCCCCCAATTACCATCAGTGGGTCTACTGTTCAGCGATTGAGCAGTTTCAGGTCCCTGGGCGTCCACATCACTATGATACTTGGTTTGTCCCACAACATCCCCACTGTTATTATTAAAAAAAAGCAAAGTGTCTGTTATTTCTGACAAGGCAATAGGAAACGTGATATGCCACCGCAGAAAGTACTGTAAAATCGAGAATGGGTCTAACAGGATTGCATCACTAACCTTTCTGGCACGGCAACTGCATGGCCCAGGACCACAAGGTACTGCAGCGGGTAGTAAAGACAGCACAATCCACAACCGAGACTGCTCTTCCATTCACTTTGGACACATTCCAAATGGCAAACGTTGCAACATTTGTTTTTACTGAAAATGCTATGCCAGATAAAAACCCAGAAGGTGACGTTGGAGTAATGTAGTGAGGAAAGATGATTAAAAAATGCGAGGGAGTGAAGAATAAATGAACGAGTCAACCAATCAACCAACCAATCAATCAAGTTGCATTTTATATAGCGCTTTTCTAGCTGCAACAGCCACGCAAAGCGCACGAGTCGGAGAAAACATGCAAGAAACAAAAAAAATGCAAGCTAGGTAGAGAAGAGTGGGGAAATGAAGGAAGTAAACGGGGACTGGGAGAGGAAGGAAAGGACGTAGGAAGAAAAGGAAGAGATAAAGGAGGGAAAGGAGAAAGGAAGGAAGGTACTAGGAAGAAAAGAGTATGAGGTGGAATAGGAAAGAAGGAAGGAAGGAAAGAAGGAGGCAAAGAAGGAAGGAAGGAAGGAAGGAAGGAAGGAAGGAAGGAAGGAAGGAAGGAAGGAAGGAAGGAAGGAAGGAAGGAAGGAAATATACAACTGAGTTGTGGAATCAGCCAAGCTGGAAAATAGAGGGATTTTATCATTGAGGAAGACCAGTTATGAAGTTCCAGAACAAAACACTAGATGGCAGCATTGAATCGTGAAAAGTCTCGTGTCCACATGGGTTTATTTCAAGACATTCCTATGTTGGACATATTAGCTGAAAGACATACCGTAACACAGTTTTGCCATAGAGTTGGCGGCAAAATATGTTATTTGTTAGGTGGAGGAAGTAAACACTTACAACGACAGGACACTTACTTTATAAAGGTTCACAGGACCACCACTTCTTGTAACTACAAAAGTGAATTTGTGCAACATGCTATGTATGTATATAGTACAAATAAAGGGCAAGAAATCGGGAATAAGTGAGCAGATTGAGTAGGCTAATTAACTTTTTTTTGTGTGGATTGAGAAAATCGGTGACCAGCGGGAACCAAGAAAGATTTTGTGCTGACCATGGTGCTGATTTGAGCACGCAGCGGAAGTGAGAATTGCTGTACTAATTTTCTTCAACAAATTAGCCTTGTGCTCTGATATGTCTCTTATTGAAGTTATAAAAAAAAAACAACAGTCAAAAAACAAAAAACACACCCTGCCTCCAAATCAAAAAATCAAAAATCAGCCATGCTTTAACAAATACTTTACCGCATCTTACATGATGGGGGGGGGGGGTGATTGGAAAAGCCTGCTTCCCTACGTGAGTCCTCTCTACGTTTCTAATACTAACATGGTGTGTCAGTGACGCTGGAGATGAAACCTGCTGCTGTATCCTGACTACACGTCTTGGCTTCCCGTACTCAGACAGCTCACAGCACACGCACACACGCACACGCACAGTGTCTGTCTGTCTGTCTGTCTGTCTGTCTCTCTCTCTCTCTCTCTCTCTCTCTCTCTCTCTCTCTCTCTCTCTCTCTCTCTCTCTCTCTCTACTCTCTCTCTCTCTCTCTCTCTCTCTCTCTCTCTCTCTCTCCCCGGGCACTCGGCGAGCGAGCGGGCGTGGTGTGACAGACAGGCTGCGTTGCGGTCAGTTCGCCCAGGCTTCCCTTACATGGCCGTGGATTAGCTGTATGCTAATATCGATAAGAGGGAGGGAGGAGAGAGAGAGAGAGGAGAGAGAGAGAGATGAGAGAAGAAGAGAGATGAGAGAGAGAGAGAGAGAGAGAGAGAGAGAGAGAGAGAGAGAGGAGAGATGAGAGAGAGAGAGAGAGAGAGAGAGAGGAGAGAGTGAGGAGGGAGGGAGGGAGGGAGGTGAGAGAGAGAGAGAGAGTAGAGAGAGAGAGAGAGAGAGAGAGAGAGAGGAGAGCGGCGGCGCGGTGCTGCGAGCCGACAGGCGGAGTGTCTGACCAGGCTCCGAACAGCCATGGCTGAAGGTGGAAGAGGGAGAGGATGAGATCCAGTTCTCCGGACCAGTAAGTGCATTCCTGTCGCGTCTTTTTGGCGCGATTCTCTACCTACGGCTCAGGGGGGACGTTCGGCGTCTCTGCACACGCTACCTCGGTGTCTGTGCCCCGTTCTGCCGACAGACCCAGCAACTGACACACCTGCATTGACAAGATGAATTTAACTACCGCTTTTTTAGCCTTTGTTAACCCTCATCTAACCTGCAACCCCCCCCTTCCCCTCCCCTTGGGACCTTACAGGCTTTGACAGTGCCCCTATTGTTTGCTGCCGGCTATTGTTTCTTAGTTCTGCAGTCTCTTCTAACCAGAAGTTGACAATGACTGTTTCCACCTGCTATGTTAAAAAAGGAAAAAAACTGCTCTCTTCTCGGACCATCCAATCTGACAAAGGTTTAGATGTGATGATTCAACAATTTAGTCATCACAGATTTGGGATTGATTGATATTTTTTTTCTTGAGGAATTATGAGATGGTACATCTCAGCAGCTTGCTGCCACCTTGGCACAGTGCTGTCCATCCAGACAGCAGCAGGTTGCAGCAGCAAAGGTATGCAAATGATATGGTGACATTAATTATTTGTTGGAAATATTGTTTTTACCGAAGCCTGCTAAATTCTCTCGTCAGACTAACGGAGCAAAAGCTGCCGACAACGATGTGGACATTTGCTGATGAAACGGTGCGTGTAATGTGATGCCAGATTGGCCTCTTTGGCTCTGCAGAGGTTTAGTGCGATGTCTTGCTGAACAGGTGGAAGCCCTTTGTGATCGACACATGTAGCCGTGATGACTTTATCTGCTCTTTGCATCAGTTGAACATAGAAATATGGAGCATACTAGATGAAGGAATCTGGAGGGTGGAGGGATTCCAGCTAGACCCCCAAGACAGTGGTAGATACATGGTGGTTGGTTTCACATTATCACTGCCAATGCGGTGCTGTTCGAGGTTTTCATCTTGAAGACTACTCATGGAAGCCCAACTTGCTGTACTTTGAGCAAAACAGAGGATTGAAGCTGTCTTTTTTTCGGGGCACATTTGCAGCCACCTATGCACCAACCAAGAAACATGTCTTTATTTAGGTGTCTTGTGAAATGTTCCCATTCATCCAGGTCATGGTTATCCAAAGGAGTTGAATCAAGTGCAGCTGGACTTGGTATATATCCGTGAAGACGTTTCGCCCTCTCATCCAAGAGGCTTCCTCAGTCATGCCTTTCTGACTAGACCAAGCTAGTCTGGACTTGCTTCGTTGTGTTGAAATTTCTTACAAGTCTGCTTTTCTTGAAAGCTAAATTACGAAATTTGAAACCGGAGTTTCCGATATTGTCTCAATAATTTGCTGAGGAACTTTTAAACGTTTCATTTGACTGTGTAACAATGGTACAGCCAGCATAGCTAATTGATAACGTGGCTTCCAGCCCATTACTACTGAATACCATGAAGCAACAGAGGGCCGAGAAGAGCTGGTGCAGAACCATGATGCTAACCCTTTAGCTTTTCTTTTTTTTTTTTTTTAAGGGGCTTAGATGACATTAGCATCGGTGTTTGTATTATGTCAATGTTCGCATTGCACTGCAAACCTCTTGTACCCCTGGGGATGACAGTGGCGTTTGAAACTAGCCTCTCTAGGAAAAGCTGATGCCCCCCTTTGTCAGCTGCCCTGTGGCTTCCCGTCCCTCGTTACTGCCACATACAGAGGTCACCACATCAGCATGCCCATCGCCCCCAAACAGAGCTGGCATTTCAACATCATTACATCTCCTGTCTAGGCTGCAACCAAATCACCGCCGGAATTTGGGATTTTATTAGGATCCCCATTAGCTGATGCAGAACATCCTGGGATCCCCCACAAAACACAAAAGCACAACAACCGATTAAGACACTTGGAGACAAATCGACCGCATGAGATTAAAACCAGGAAAATAATAGCTAACAATATTCACAAACATTACTGTACATAGTCTTATTCATATACAATATACAATACTAAACAATATAAAATTATACACATTGGTGGAGTTCAAACCTTTATCCTGTTGGGCTCTTCGACCCTGCTTGTCGGATTAACTGTGAATGCTTTTTACCAAAGTTCACGTGTGACCCCCAGGAGGTGAAACGACATTGAGTAATAAATAAGAAGCCGCTGCTAGGCTTAGCAGCTTGTTGCATCGCTCAACACAGGGAAGCAGCTGACTGGATGGATGGTGTGGGGAAGGGGGAGTGTTTTATGGCATGTGTGTGTGTGTGTAGCTGTATGTGCTTGACTGTGTGTGTGTGTGTGTGTGTGTGTGTGTGTGTGTGTGTTGAATGCAAATGCGGGGCTGTAGCTGTGTGGTGCAGTCAGGCTGCACCAGACGTGCCACAGCAAAGCACAGTGCAGAAATTATTCATCAAGCCAAGCAAGGCGCAGCTGAGCTACTCGGTCTACGGAGAAGCAGCCGATATGCAAACACACACACACACACCACACACACATGCACATGCGCACACGCTCACACACTCTCTGTCTCTCTCTCTCTCTCTCTCCCTCTCTCATACACACACACACACACACACATAGTGCCTCCAATTGATCGTGCGTTTACACTGGTGCCACTTAATGGCAAACAGGCAACGAGGCTTTAGAGAGACCATGTTTCTTACTGGCATCCAAATGTTGCCCATTATTGGAGCCAAGGAGCTTGATAAAGCAGTTCACAAACTGCCTTTTCTCTAACAACTACAAAAAGTAATTTCCCCGGAGTGGTAGCAGAAATTACTCCATGCGGACCGCTGCCTATAAAGCCAACTCAGAGAGAGGGAGAGGGGGGGGGGGGGGGGGGAAGAGGAGTAAGAGAGCGAGGGAGAGAAAAGATTTCTCCGCCATGGGTAATTTGATGTTACAGGAAGAGGAACGGGTGCTGATTGTGGGCTGGGAGACTCGGAGTGAAGCCAATCTGCTGTTTAATGTTGGAAAGGGTTTGGGAGAGCAAGTAGAGGATGATAAGGCCGCGTATTCTTTTGAAACTTCATACCTTATATTTGGCATTTGGAAATGTCCTTACGTGCACCGGCCCCCAGGAACAGTGGCCTCATAACGAGCAATATAACTTAATAACAAGTAATATGAGCGAAAGATCTGCCTATGGATGGATTTTCAAATGGGCCGCTGGCCTGCTGCGTGGTGTGGCGTTGGATATCAGAGAGCGAGTTGGAAGAGAAGCCGACAAGAGTTGTGTATCAGTGGAAGCCTATCATGGTGCTGCTTTGTCGTCTGGATTCTCACACTTGTTTTGTGTGTCATCATTCGACCATTTTGACAGGACCCGCAGAAAAGCAACACCGCAACACCGCATGTGGTGCAAAAATCTCTCGTTCCAAACTTGATCCGATGAGTCAGGAACAGTTTATACTAGATCTCTCTCTCTCTCTCTTCTCTCTCTCTCCTCTCGCTTTCTCTCTCTCTTCACCTCTCTCTCTTTTGTGCACACTCACACACAGACACACATTAGATGCACACATGCAAAACCTTCTCTGTTCTGACTCCTGCTGGGTGAATATCAAAGTCTGGTGCTCTATTACTAGTAGGATGGGAGGAAAGGATGTTGAAAAGGCCAGCCATGGAGTCGGACTAATGCTTTGTGGCAGCTTGGCTTGTTTCTGTGAAGGCGCTGATCTCACCTGGCATCTCGGCAATAACTGCAACGTGGTCACACAAGGCTGTATATTTTAATGAACTGGGGAGTCAAGTGGCAACTCTTGGAAAAGCAGCATCCAAAAATGAAATAAAATAAATAAATCTTGCTCAATCAGGGCATGAAACAGCAACGGCTTTTTACCAGTTGTGCTGTGTGGTCCGATTGCGTAAGTACTTCAGATACCAGCTCTCGCACTTATGTGTCTGTGAGCATTCGCTGTCTCGCAATCTCTTTTTTTCCCTTCTCTGTCTGTCTCACATGTTGCCGATGTGATGTCTAACGTCTTCCCCCTGCCCCTCTCGCAGATCATTGTGATCCACTGTGATCTATGACTATTTTTTTTGCATCATTTTGTCATGGCAGCTAATTAGACTCTTTCCAATGGGGCGTGTTCAGTATGTGTAATGGATTTTAAAACTGTCTTCAGCAGGCTATTTCCAGCAATTTCAGATGGCTCTGTGATGTTAGAGTTCCTGTGAAGGTATAGGCTGTATCTCAGAGCTCCACACTGGGCCAGAGGGAACCAGAGGTCCCTTGATCTGCTGTGCACAGCGTGGGATAATCTGCCTATACTGGAAACCATCGTCTGCAAGGAACCGGAGCTATCTTGCTTCACCTTAACGAAAAGCAAGAAGCCCAAAGCTGCCATCATTGCTCGCCTTTCAACATCATTGAAATTGATATGGTGGAAGGACATGTTTTACCATATCCTCTCGGTGAATCCTTGAATTCACGACGAGTTCCTTTGAAACTAAAACTAGGATTTTAGCCCTAAAAGGATATTTTGCTTTGGTTCATGCTTGGCTATTCCCGTTACTCTGTCAGTCCCTCTGTGGATAATTATTAAAGATTAGCATGAAATTATTCTCAGCGATTAGAATTCAGTTCAGCACATCGGCCCAATCTACTTGACACCAAGGATGATAGCGCTAATGCTATTATGATGAGGTGCACTGCCATTCCTTGGTCTAATTAAGAAACTAATGGTTCTGTTTCATTACAAACCAAAACTGCATTTTCAGGATTGATGTGCAAGTTTTAGCCCATAGACCCAGGGCTAAGCTTGCTGAACATGACTGATTTCTAGACTTTGAAGCAACACTATCACATATTTGTTTTCCTCCTCCGAGTAACATAATTCTATGTACTGGAAGTTTTTATCAATTGTTAGCACCCCAGCGTGCACTGGGGCGGTTTGCAGCTGAGTGTGAAATGGCTGGGCTGAGAGTCAGCACCTCTAAGTCTAGAAGCCATGGTTCTCTACTGGAAAATGGTGGATTGCTCCCTCTGGGTTGGGGATGAGTTGTTGCCTGAAGTGAAGGAGTTCAAGTATCTTGGGTCTTGCTCATGAGTGAGGTTAGGATGGAGCAGGAGATTGACAGGTGGATTGGTGCAGCATCAGAAGTAATGTGGATGTTGTACCGGACCATTGTGGTGAAGAGGGAGCTCAGCTGAAAGGCAAAGCTCTCAATTTACCAGTCAATCTTCGTTCCAACCCTCACCTATGGTCATGAGCTTTGGGTAGTGACTGAAAGGGTGAAATCGCGGATGCAAGTGGCTGAAATGAGTTTCCGCTGTAGGGTGTCTGGGCTCAGCCTTAGAGATAGGGTGAGGAGCTCGGACATCTGGAGGGAGCTCAGAGTAGAGCTGCTGCTCCTTTGCGTCGAAAGGAGCCAGTTGAGGTAATTCAGGCATCTGATTAGGTTGCCTCCTGGGCGCCTTCCTTTGGAGGTTTTCCGGGCATGTCCAACTGGGAGGAGACCCTGGGGTAGACCCAGAACTCGCTGGAGGGACTACATGTCCAATCTGACCTGGGAATGCTTTGGGATCCCCCAGGAGGAGCTGGAGGGTGTTGCTGGGGAGAGGGACATCTGGAGTGCCCTACTTAGCTTGCTGCCACTATGATCTGATCCCTGAGAAGCGGCTGATGATGAGATGAGATGAAATGAGATAAGATGAGATAAGATGAGATGAGATGAGATGAGATGAGATGAGATGAGCACCCCACATGTACATATTGCAGACCGTTAATGCTCTGTGTGAATGCTTGAATTTCCACATCTCAAATATTTGATTTATTCTTGACATGTGTATTCCATCTTGTTCCTACTGACTTTCATTCCTCATTCAGTAATACTTATAACTAGTACTCGTGTTAGTAGTACTTCCAAAAGTTCTATTGAATGGAACTTCCAAAAAGGTAATTTGAGAGAAGTCAGGATAGGATGGAAGCATTGTTCAGAGTGCTGCTGTGTTCTGCGATGGAGACCGACAGATAAGATAGGCCCAGAATGTAGGGGGAATTAAGCCAGTAGGCGGGCCCAGAGACGACCCAGTGTGAAGCTGCTGTAATGAGCTATTGATCGAGCCACCAAATGAAGAAATTTCCCCAGGAATGGCTGCGTTATGCTGTAAGCAGATCTGATTGATCTGATGTTTTAGAGCATGAATATTTAATAAGGTAAAGTAGGAAGAGCTGCCGCGTAAAGGAGGCCCTGTTATTCTCTCTGCTTTGGTCTAAGAAAGATTCTCTCCTTCAACTGAGACTTTTTTTCTCCACCCCCCCCCCCATCCTCAGCTCCGTAGGCAGGCTGCAATGCTTTATATGACAAAACATCCCAAAACTTTATGAGATGCTTGTCTGAAATATGTTCATTATTAAAAAGCTGTTCCTCATATGCTTGGATGTTTTAGTACAAGGTGTTTGATGAGAGAACACATTGGAATACACATGTCCCAAGACCTTCTTCGACTAAAGCCAACACATTCTCAAGGTATTTGGTGCTATTTGTAGGCTGGCACACTTTGTTCTGCAGCAGCATTAGTTGCAGTCCTGTTGCTCCCAAATCGTTTTGTGCTTCATGTGCATGGTTCTAATGGAAATGCGGTTCTGCTTATGAAGCACTGTTATCATTGCATACCGGCCCAGGCTTTCTCTCAAGACAAGGGTTCATTGACGATCATAACTGATAGTGGTCTTGGTCTTGTCCAGTTGCCCACTTGCCTGTGAACCAGGGCTGCACGATATAGCGTTTCGGCATCATCATCGCGACGTGCGCCTGCGCAATAGTCACATCGCAGGACATGTGATGTGAAGTAAGGCAAATTAACTCAAACACCTCATGCTACAACTTTTTGCTGCTTGATACAAAAGAAAAACTCTCATGGGTCTCATTTTCCATTACTAATCTACAAGAGAAGTGTGTCTGATATGATATAATTTATACTCCGATTTAAGGGGTCTTGGGTATCTTGGATAAACAGTTTGTTGCTAGTTAGTGACATGCAGGCTCTGCATGCACTGCGAACCACCAATCACAGTCATTCTTGATCAGGTTATGAAGCAACCAAAGCAGGCCCCGCTAGTCGTCGACCACAACCTGAAAACGAGCAAGGAAAACCACTGAACATGAAGTTTCGGTTGCAAAAAAAGAAGAGCAACGCCAGTTGTGTGGATTTTTAAAATTTCAAATCATCTTTTAAGACCAGATGGGTTTTTTTTTCTTCTCTCATTTTTATTTTGGTGAAGTGCAAACTACATATTGTGAATTTTGAACCGTGCATATTTTGGAGCGTTTTTTTCCAACCTGTATCAGGATGCACGTATGTCCGCTGTTGATCCTTCTCTGCCTGCTGTTTGCTGGGCGTGCACAGAAGTTTTCAGGTTTTTTTTTAACTATTATTTTTACTTTCTGTGCAGATGCTCTCCCCTACAAAATCACCCCAGTCTTTCTAGAATGATTAATTCTTTCCAAATAGAGCTATTCAAGTCATCTGGTGAAAATTCATGTATTTTTTCATATCACAATATATATCACAGAGGGGAAGAAAAATAACGCAATGTGAGTTTGTTGCAATATCGTGCAGCCCTAGTGTGAGTGGTGTAAATCGTCTCTTGGTTGTTTGAGAGGGAAGAGGTAGAATGGGCTTTTAGCAGCTTTGAGTTGTGATGCCTGGATGGCCGCTGTCATGTGTAAAAAGGCTGGAGGCTGTGAGGTCAACTGCCACTCAAGAGTTTTTACCAAGGTGTTGTGTTTTACTGCATGATTTAAGAAGCCGTACAACGCTCGTGTCTGGACTCAAAAACTTTTAAGTGTTGTTTATTGAAACGCTTTACCTGAACAAACATGGAAACACAAATGCTCCAGGAAAAAAAACCCTTCCCCACATCTGTCCACACTCACGCCCACACTCATCCACTGACCTCCAGTCATACCTTCTGCTAACAGCAACCACAGACACGAGCAGATGAAACTCTATCCTTCCTTCCCACCAGCCATATTAACCTTTAAAGAAAAAATTGAGATTTTTTTTTTTTACAACCTGGGTCTTATTTTTGTAGTGTTTGCCATTGTGCATATCGGTTGTGATATCATTTTACACGCCAGCTTCATTTTAGAGATTTCGGACATGGGACCACTGCTAGACACAGCAGGGGTCAATTTTAAGGGAAATTTCTAGTTCTACAAGGGAAAGAGCTCATTCTGAGGTCGTCCCCCAGGAGTTGAGGTAGTCCCATACAAAACTGAGCCAAACCACCGTAGTGGGAACTTCGTTCTTGTTCATGAGTAAACAGTGTTTGGAGTAATCTTTGTGTTACTCAGCTGTTTTGTGATGGAATCAAACAGTAAAATAAAGCTAGTTTTGCATCTGCTGAATTTATTTCACAAGTTTGCAATTCGCTTATTTAACCAGATATCAAAGCTTGGAACACACAAAAAAACCTGGTGCCTCAGTTAGACCGTGTACAGGATTTCCCATTGGCTATGACTTTTCAATTGCCTTGACTAGGTAGGTATTAGATGAGTAGGCCTATTACCTGTGGTAAGTTAAGATGGCCGTTCCTGCACGCTGAACCAGGAAGTAGCTCAGCAATGCGATCAACCACTGATCATATTGGACACTTCGGGTGATTATGACCTGAACTTTTGTTTTCGCTTCCACATACATGATTTGATAACGGGGGTAATTTGGACTTGTTGAAACATACCTGACACTCGTGTTCAGTTGCCCCATAAGACGCTGTTGTAAAGCTGTGTCCAAGGGTGGTCCCGAGTCCAAAATTTCCACAATGATGCCGGTGACTAAAATGACATCATAACTGATTTGAACCGCAGTCTCAGTTGACACACAAAAACGACGGCCCTCTCCTATGATTGAGTCCATTTTCTTACAGTGAAACCTACTTGTTTCCTGTACCAGATGTAAAACCCTGTGGTGTTGAGCTGATGCCACAATGTAAGCATTTGCAAAAGTCACATTGCATAGGGTGCTATGAAGGGCAAATTGGGCCCATCAGTCATGTTGTGCTAAAACGTTTTCACTGCTTGATAGAAAATGAAAAAGCATGATAAAGGTCATTTAAAGGGGTTTGTACTTCTGTTTATTTTATTTATTTGCAGCTATGCATCAGTTTTGGTCATTCAAACGAAGTTCATAATTTAAGATGTTTTTTTTCTTTTGCGTTACGATGTGATTTATTTGGTCATGTCAATTCCCTAAGGTGATATTGCCGCGTTAAGGGTGATGTAATATTTTAAACTGGGGGGACATTGATGTGAATGGCTTCTATAATCTCCTGGATCCTTTCTAATCTGTTCACAGACGAGTCAACTTCCTTAAGTGTCGGCAAAGTACAGCACGGTCATGGTTAGCACTGTTGCCTCAGTGCAAGAAGGTCCTGGGTTCGAACCCCAGGCCATCCCGGGTCCTTTCTGTGTAGAGTTTGCATGTTCTCCCCGTGTCTGCGTGGGTTTCCTCCGGGTGCTCCGGTTTCCTCCCACCATCGAAAAGACATGCATGTTAGGGTTAATACTCCTGCCTGTGCCCCTGAGCAAGGCAGTGGAAAGAAGAACTGGAGTTGGTCCTCGGGCGCTGAGGGTGCCCACTGCTCCTATACCATAGGGTGGGTTAAATGTAGAGAACAAACTTCATTGTAACCGTACAACTGTACAATGACAAAATAAAGTGGCTTTCTTTCTTTCCTCTTCTTTCTCTTCTGATAAACGTTGCGTCGCACATGGAATAGCTTGGAGTGATGGGTGTGCATTAGCTGAATACAATGGTATCATGTTGAGTCGACCAGAATATTGAACAACCGCCTTAGTCTCCTCTAAAATCACTCTAATCACTGCTGGAGTGATAAACTATTTCCAAATAAAGCCATCGAAGTTCAAATCTGCATGTATCTGGTGATATTGTGTAGCGTCTGTTTAAAGCAGCGTCCACCTAAAACCTGTCGTGTTCCACATCCACGTCCCCCTGCTTCGGGCCTCACTGACACGTTGGAGAGCTTCGCCGTTGGAGAGCCTCCCCATTAACTCTGCGAGGAGAGCCGTCCTCTGCAATCCCCAAAGGTCCCCCCAGCACTCGTGTCCCTTGTGACACTTACACACTTTGCATAATCAGACACATAGTGGTTCACCGAATTTTCCATAAAATCGGGTTACTTTCCTGGGGCGGGGTGTCAGAGGGAGGTGATGATGTTCAGCTAACCCGCTAATATGCTGATGGAGCATCTGCTCAGTTTCCGCAGCTCGGATGACTGTGACTACATAATGGAAGGAAGCGTGTATGAAGGAAGTGAGGCTTTCATTGGGCTGACCTTCACTGTGATAAACGAGAATAAGTAGACGTGCAGTGTCTCGAAGGATCCGTCTTGTGGACATCCTTTTTTTGTTTGAAGCATCTGTGCCTTGTGCATTGGCTGGAACAATTTAAGGTCGGTCCTGTGTGTGCATCAAACCTGTGACATTTAGAAACAAGCCCTGTTTCAACAGAAACAAAGATTGCTTCCAATGCACTTTGCCATGGAAATAAAAGACACTAAAACATGCGGCACCCTTGGCTGTGCCTGTGAATCATTATCCTCCTACATAAAGCAGTTTTGGTATCCACCATAATTATGCCCAATGTTCTGTCTCCCCACTGTGTCCTTAATAAGCCATTTACAGGGCCATTCACTGCTGCCGCTGCTGTAGAGGTTCGTGCAACTCTGCCTCATAGGAGGAGGCTTAGTGTCAATCTTTGAATTTACAGGTTTTCCAAATCTGGACAACCAAATACACATACAGCTCAAGTGAAATCACGAGCTATCACAAACCATGTTGTGTTTGCATGATCAAGGAATTCCCCCCCCCCCCTTTTTCTCCCCAGTTGCACCCGGCCAATAACCCCACTCTTCCAAGCTGTCCTGCTCCCCCCTCCTCTGCCGAGCCGGGGAAGGCTGCAGACTACCACATGCCTTCTACGGTACATGTGGAGTCTCCAGCCGCTTCTTTTCACCTGACAGTGAGGAGTTTTGCCAGGGGGACGTAGCACGTGGGAGGATCACGCTATCCCCCCCCCCCGAACAGGCGGCCCAACTGACCAGAGGAGGCGCTAGTGCAGCGACCAGGACACACACCCACACCCAGCTTCCCACCCGCTGACACGGTCAATTGTGTCTATAGGGACGCCCGACTAAGCCAGAGGTAACACTGGGATTTGAACTGGCGATCCCCGTGTTGGTAGACAACGGAATAGACCACCACGCTACTCAGATGCCCCACGATGAAGGAATTTGACTTGGTGAGATGGTGATGTAAAAAACACAAAGGACATAATATAACAAATTAAAAATGAAAAGAAATAGGAGTATCTGAACACATCTAGAAAAGGTCATGCATGATTCAAAGAGGATCAACAACAATCTCTATATCTTGGAATATCAAGTGGGCGAGGGAGTAAGGGGGATTCAGGGAAAAATATAAATATCTTCTGTGTGGAGTGCAAATATTAATATTTGAATCTGCAGGCCTTCCGTCTCCACTATAGTATGCATGCATGGAGTACTGCACTGGTAAGAAACTTGTAGTGGCAGCTTGTAATGCCGTGGGACTGGTGCCAGCGCCGTACATGTATGTTAGTGGAGCGTCTCGTCGACTCGGCTGTCGGCTGTGTAACTCAGTCATTTGCAGGACCGTTGCAAAGCAGCGAGTGCCCGCATCCTGTGTCACCATAACTGCTGTTTCTAGAAAATCTCACGATTTCCTCTCCCCAGGGAGTGCCAACCCCTCGGCCCTTTCGTCCGATATTGACGACAGCGACGTTCCCCACCCCATAAAAGATTCATACCTCTTTAACAACCCCTGTGCCCGGCTCGCACTGCAGACAAGCAGATATCGGCCTCTTTATTGGGCCTTGTTGCTGCGTAGTCAACGGCGTGTGTAATAAAACAATGTACTATTCTGCCTGGCTAGCGAGTGGCCGGCATGGGGCGGGAGATGCTGTGCGCCGAGAACGAGGGTGGGGTACGGCGAAAGTGTTGATAAGCAGTGACATATTTGCCCCCCCCCCCTTACACCACCCTTACCACAGACATGCAACATGCATGCACAAAAAACACCGTCTTCCCACTTCACCTGGAATTGCTTCATCAATGCCCCCCCCACCTACTTGAACTTTTCAATGGTTTGATTAAAACCCTCCCTGCCTCCCTCTCTCTCTCTCTCTCTCTCTCTCTCTCTCTCTCTCTCTCTCTCTCTCTCTCTCTCTCTCTCTCTCTCTCTCTCTCTCTCTCTCTCTCTCTCTCTCTCTCTCTCTCTCTCCTTAACTAACTCACTTAAGGCACTCTTATCATGTGGGACTCTGCGGGGCTTCTGTGGCGATGCAAACATTTTACGACCAGGGCTAACTATGCCCATCTCTGCAGGTGGAAGAGTGCATATGGAAGGTGTAACACTTTTTTTTTAATCCATTTTCTAGGCCAGGTATCTCTGCAGCATTGCTGAGTTTTCTCAGCCCCCGGCTCTCTCCTGGCTCGAGGAAGCATTGCTGTGGCAGTAAAGCTGAGGAGCATTCGCTGTTGAAGTACCTCTCCTGATACCTAATGACCTCTAGCTGGGACATTAGACAAATTAGAACAGCGCGGGTTGAGCGTTCGACACGGCAAACGTCTCTCCCCAAAAGCAGCTGCCGTCTAATAAAATACAATGAAGTTGCGCCAAACTGAGACAGTTTTATGTGTCTTTTTCACCTCTTTGTTTTGTTTTTTTTCTCTCCATCACCCTCCTTTTTATAAAGTCTCCCTAGAATATTTGGCACTCGTCATTTAGCTAGATTATTTCTTCTGCTGCTCCTCGTTTCATCCTCTCTCCTTTCATTTGCTCTCTTCTCCTCTTCTCTTACTCCAAGCAAAATAGAGTCGGTACTTGACTGAGGAGCCATTCACCTGAGTGGCTCTGTCAATCTCTGACCAAATGGAGTTTGACACCGCGGTGTCTCCGCCGCAGTTTACACAATACTGTCTGTCAGGAGCCTTTGTTCTGACAAACATGTGAATAAAAACTCATATAGCTAGAAGAGTGCCCTCAACTCAGACCTCCGCCAGCCGTATCTCCCCTTCTCCACTGCTCGGACTTGGGGGACAAACCAGCTGAGGAGTTATCAGGAATCAGGAACACTTTGTCATATTGTTTTCCCCAGCCCACAGCAGTGCAACACAAAAGACAAAAACATATCTAAAAACTACAAGAACACATATATCAAACTACAAAAAATAAAAAGCACTGTCCAAGAGAACGAATGCCAGGATGACTGTTAGAACTGCCGGTCTGCATGGGCTAGTAGTTAGCTTAGCCTGCTGCGCTTCCGCATCCTGTCAGACCGCCCTCGGTGTTTCCTCCTCAGGCGCAGGTCCATGCAGGGCCGTGGTCCCTGGGCCCACCGGACGCAGCAGACCAGGCTCCCCCAGCCGATCCAACACCAGCTCTCTCAGCCAGACACCTTCGATTTAGCACTCGATTGCGGTGTAAAACAGGTGTTTCAAAGGTTTTGAATCACCGCAACCACGAAACGTTCTTGATTATCCAGTCATAAACGTGAACAGGAAATGTTAGACTTGATCGGTCCAGTAGTTGCAAGATTAGCCATGTAGGGGATTACAGACTGGATTATTTTTGATCAGTTCGGGATTTAGAAGGCAACAGATATGTTCTCGAGTGGCTGACGGTGCCCTGACTGGTTCTCCACATATCAGAAATAAGATTAAGGCTGTTTTTTTCTAGGTTTCAGAGATGATCACCCTAGACATACAAAATTGTAAAAAAAAATGTAAAGAAATAATATAAATTTAAAAAAAAATACAGTAATAATAATAATAATTAGTAAACTAAATAAATACATTGTAAAAAAAATGTCTTGTCCATTCATTTCCAGAAATTGTAAATCGATAATCCTGATACAATGCAACACTGTGGTATTCTTGGTGCGCGCCCAGTGTGAAGAGGTGTTGTTGTCTTTCTAGAGCTGCAGGACTGTGTGATATTCCCTGGAGTGTCTTTCTAGAGCCACAGGACTGTGTAATATTCCCTGGAGTGTCTTTCTAGAGCTGCATGACTGTGTGATATTCCCTGGAGTGTCCTTCTAGAGCCGCAGGACTGAGTAATATTCCCTGGAGTGTCTTTCTAGAGCTGCAGGACTGTGTGATAGTCCCTGGAGTGTCTTTCTAGAACTGCAGGACTGTGTGATATTCCCTGGAGTGTCTTTCTAGAGCTGCAGGACTGTGCGATAGTCCCTGAAGCTGGTCACGTGTGGAGGCCAGCGCCTGATGGTCATCGTTCTGGATCACCATCAGGCGCTGAGAACTACAGCACTGGGAACTACAGCTACTGAACGTGGTGTCTTCAAGAGGCAGATAGACACAAAACTGGTTTTATATACAATGAATGGCATCACATTCTTCCCCTGTACATGGACATGTACTAGAGCCAGGGTCAGAACCGACACAACCATGACCATGGACCCATTTGATGTTCTACAGTAGGTCACATGCACGCCCTCTGTTTTGATCTAGAAGCTAAGTATTAACGTAGCTGCTGTTTAAGGACCATTTCTATTTTTTTTGGCAGGGGGGTGGGGGGGGGGTGGGGGGCTCAGATGGCGAGCACCGAGTCAAAAGGCACGCTTGGCTTCAACAAAACGCACAACAAAAATACAAATGCACCTGTTTGTGTTGCGCTCCCATTGGACCCCCACGAGGCTTTTTTCCCTAAAAATACTCCAGACTGCTTGTCAGAAAGCAGAGGCAGTCCGTTTCCCCTTTTCTGTGTGCTGGCAGAGAGAAAAAATATCTCTATCCAGCAAGCAAAAAGAGCAAACAGCTTGCTCCTTCTGTTCCCCGGTGCACCACCAAGCCACAGGGCTGTCACCTACCACCCCTGGGCATCTCCACCTCAAAACGCATCTCCCCAAAAATCGCACTGTCAGGAAGCGTTGCAGTATTACAGCGCACATCTTCCAGTCTACTTTCCACCTCGTGTCAAAGCACTGTGAACTGATGCTGAGTTTTCCCATCCTGAAGTTTTCTACCTTTCTCCTTCTCCGGCGGCAGGGACAGTGGATGCCTGAAGCCGAGCAAGTGATGAAAACGCTTACTTAGCCTTTCGCATTAAAGCTGGTGCCAGGCAGGAGGAGCAATACTGCAAGGTGCACGGAAAAAACATTTTATAGTCCCCGTCCTCTGCCCCTCCAGTAATAAAGCATGCAGGCTCGGAGTTGGGAGGTAATGTTTCCATCTCGCTGCAGGAGAACTGGGGCTCTCTCCATACCTTTCATGATGGAAATTTTATCCCCAGCTGACCTATGGCAGCCCTCGCCCTTAATGGATCTATCCCGTGCCTTTTTCAAAGAAATACGTCTAATATCTGTACTCTACAGCGTGGTCCCCAGATAGTATGCTCTCATGCTGCTTTGTTTATAGCCACTATGAGTGCACTTGTGTCTGTTCATCTTGGGTCTGAGCCGGTTTTTCCACTATGAGCCACTTACTTTGCAAGGATTGCCATTCTTGCCCATTGTTTAAGATGGATTGCATTGGACCATATGTTGGTGCTGTTCACAGCTGCACAGTGTGAGTGGATGGTGATCAGGTACTTAATTAGATTGGCCGTGGTGATTAGAGAGCTGTGGTATAATGGATAATATGAGCCAGATGACTATCACCTGTGTGTGTGGGCACACAATGACACACACATACACACACAAACACACAGAGGATCAAAAAGGGTGGGGTCTATTATTTTTATGGCTGGGCATCGTACAGTTAAGCAACTGCAAACTGGATTAACTTCCTATACTTAAGTGGTAATACTCAGGGAACGTTAAATGAGAAAACACTCGTTTACAGCAGTTACCTGGAAAACACAGCGCCTAGCCACAGGTGGAGGAAAAATGGTCTTAAATTATGCCAAATGATATTATTATTATTATTATTATTATTATTATTATTGCTATCATAATAGTTGTTGTTATATTTCAAAGTGCCATATTCAGTAGATAGTAGAAGCTGCTCCAGCAATTACAGATTGTAAATTTGGATGTAGAAAGTGTTGACATGGTTAATGGGATGCTAAGATTTCCCATGCATCCAGGGACTGCACTGATGTACTGTATATATATCGTTTGTGCTGGGCCAGGTACCAGCCATTGATGCTGTGCAATAGCAACTAAGCTATAAAACTGTCAAACTCAGCACCTTTAGTTATACTTTTAAAGTTTGGTCAAATGTTTCAGGGATGCTAAGATTGATTTATAGTTTCACTTTGGAAGCGGGCCCAGGGAATGTCTTGTGTGTGTATGTGTGTGCGTGCGTGTGCGTGCATGCGTGTGTGTGTTTCTCTGTTGTGCTTTCGATCTTTTCTCCCTCTTTCTCCTTTTCTTTCTATGTATCTCTCACTCCATCTGCTTTTTTGCCGTGTGTGTGTGTGTGTGTGTGTGTGTGTGTGTGTGTGTGTGTGTGTGTGTGTGTGTGTGTTCTGTATCCAGCATGTGCAGCAGTTTGCCTCAAGATGCCAGGCATTAGCATGCTCCCATTTGCACACCAGGCCTGGGTCAGCACTCACTCATCTCATCACACACTTCTTTCCCATTCATCACCTCATTCCCATTTCTCATACCCCTCTAGGAAAGCAATCACTCTGTGTCCATGAATCACTCCATCAACAGTCTATACAAGTTTAGAGTTGATAGTTTTTCTACCTGAACATGCTCAAACGAACATTTCCAGTCTTGAAATACTTCCGCAGCTGACGGCCGCGGCTATGGACGTCCATCCATCCATTATCCAAAAGCTAATCCTGCTCTCAGGGTCGCGGGGATGCTGGAGCCTATCCCAACAGTCATTGCGCTGCGCGGCAGGCGGGGAGACACCCTGGACAAGTCACCAGTCCATCACTGGGCCCCAGTTCATCACAGGGCCCCAGTCCACCACATGGTCGGCCATGGACTTACTGTAGCTAGTTTTGATCCCTCAGAATAAAACATGGGATTTGAGAGGTACATAGGGGTGATATTATGGATCATCCTCATACTTAAAGAAACAATATGGAATTTTTGAAGTCTATCTTTATTTTATATTCACCGCTCGTGTAGTACATTGGAAGGTGTCGCTTTCAGAGTCATCCATCCTTTCACAGTCATCCATCCTTTCAGTCATCCATCCTTTTCTTCATGCTGGTGATGCAGCTCAAGCTTGCCAAATAGAGATCAATGCAATTAATGGGGACAAACCCACAATCCTCACTGTGTGCAAAAACACAGTTTAGCCAAAGCTAACATGATGCTACAGCTGTCTATCATAGCAAATTCAACTAGTCATCTTAAAACATAACTTTTTTTTTTGTGGTCGGTTACGTTCTTTTCCTACCTTTCTACTTCCTGCAACACAGCCTGCAAGCAATTACCAGCAGGAGTCACTTCGCTTTAACACAGCAAAGTGAATTAAGCAAAGAAAAAATTAAATAACCACTCAAATTAATTTATAGACAGACCCCTGTTGCATTATGTTACTGTAACTTCTCCTGAACGGTGGAGTGCTTTTTTTTTGTTGCACTGAATGAGGATTGTAGATTTGCCCCCCTATCAGTTGCACTGAACTGGAGCTGTTTGTCCAGCATGAGGAAAAAGGGGACTGAAAATCAAACCTACCTACTACATGGGCAGTGAGTATAAAATAGAGATAGATGTCAAAATTCTGCCCTATAGGGGCGTCCGGGTGGCGTGGCGGTCTATTCTGTTACCTACCAACATGAAGATCGCCGGTTTGAACCCCCGTGTTAACTCCGGCTTGGTTGGGCGTTCCTACAGACACAATTGGCCGTGTCTGCGGGTGGGAAGCCATTTGTGGGTATGTGTCCTGGTCGCTGCTCTATCGCCTCCTCTGGTCGGTCGGGGCGCCTGTTCAGGGGGGAGGGGGAACTGGGGGGAATAGCGTGATCCTCCCACGTGCTACGTCCCCATGGCAAGACTCCTCACTGTCAGGTGAAAAGAAGCAGCTGGCGACTCCTCATGTATCAGAGGAGGCATGCGGTAGTCTGCAGCCCTGCCCGGCTCGGCAGAGCGGTTAGAGCAGCGACTGGGATGGCTCGGGGAGTGTGATAATTAGCCAAGTACAATTGGGGAGAAAAGGGGGGGGGCCCAAAAAAGATTCTGCACTATTCCTTAAAATGTATCGCCATTTAACATAACTGGAGAGAGTATGTATTTGCGGATGGATCGGTCCGTACACCGTTCCAGCTTACTTCAGTAGTGTGTCTAGGGAGGATGCTGTATTGGTGGTTGGCACAAAGTATATTTCTCTTCACTTATCTTCTATGGTGTCCTTGTCTCTCATCTCTACTCCTCTCCTTTGAGGTTACTGCTGAGGAGACAAATAGTCTTGGAAGACACCTGCCTTCTGTACATGCAGAGAGAGAGAGAGAGAGAGAGGGAGAGAGAGATAGAGAGAGAGAGCGAGAGCAAGGGAGCGGGAGCGGGAGAGGGAGAGAGAGGGAGGTGTGGGTGTACCACAGTATGAGGCCAGCCACAGCCCAGCTGTATTTTGTTCTGCAGTGTCTGACCAGCTGTATCAATCTGTCCAGAGACTCAGTGTGTGTGCACGAGTCTCTGTATAGTGATGACCGGTGAAAAGACGCCTGCTGGAGATGTATTACCCAGAATCCCTGTGTCCCTAGTGTTACACAGCCACACAAGCAATCGGAGCCAGCTGCCATTGTAAGCTTTGTATGTGTCTTTGTGCACACACACGTTTCGCCTTGTGTTGTTTTGTTTTTTTTCCCCCGCCAAGCAAACGCCTCATCTGCTCGCTTTCTTCCAGCACTTCTGTATTCTGTATTCTGACCTCCCCTCCTCTCCTGTCCTCTCCTCTCCCCTCCTCTGCTCTCCTCTCCTCTGTCCCATAGGGCCAATCAGTGCCACCTTGGATCAATTTACAGTCAGTTCTAAGGATTCGTTGATACAGTATCAAGCAGGATCAGGACGATGAGAGGAAACGGGTTTGACCTCAGACAGTGAAGGAAAAGAGAGCAGGGTTCTAGGGTGGCTGGGTTTTACCACCCCACGTTGCTAGCTTAATGGGGGGGGGGGGTTAACAACTGCATTTTCTCCCGGCAAAGGGGGAATATGTGCAGGTATGTGTATTCTTTGTCCCAGTATACACAGATGCATGCAATAAAACACACCAGTGGAAGTGACACGTACCCAAACAGAGGTTTTAAAAGTTGCAAATCTGGGCATCCAGGTAGCATAGCGGTCTATTCCGTTGCTTACCAACATGGGGGTCGCCGGTTTAAATCCTCGTGTTACCTTCAGCTTGGTTGGGCGTCCCTACAGACACAATTGGTCGTGTCTGCGGGTGGGAAGCCGGATGTGGGTATGTGTCCTGGTCGCTGCACTAGCGCCTAGTTCCCCCTCCCTCAAGGGAGGGGGAACTTGAGGGAATAGCGTGATCCTCCCACGTGTTACGCCCCCCTGGTGAAACTCCTCACTGTCAGGGGAAAAGAAGCGGCTGGCGACTCCACATGTATCAGAGGAAGCATGGGGTAGTTTGCAGCCCTCCCTGGATCGGCAGAGGGGGTGGAGCAGCGACCAGTAAGGCTCGGAAGAGTGGGGTAAATGGCTGGATACAACTGGGGAGGAAAAGGGGGGAACTTTTTTTAAAAAGTTGCAGGTCCTTGTTTGTGACACAGACATATCGCAGATGCACACATTTCTGACCAGGCCACACCAGCAGCTGAGGACTTCCAAAATGCCAATTTTACACATTTAAGGGGGGGGTGACGAGTTATGGAGCTGACAATGACAAGGGAAGTGTGGCTCTGTCAGGTGGTCAAAGATAATAAAGCTCAAATATATCCTTTGATAAGTGGGGAGATGTGCTCGGCTACCACAAAGGCACTGCTTTGCAGATTTGACGCTTTCAAACTAGAGCTGTGTCAGTTGAAAACCGATGAGTGATGACGGCATCAGTGTAGATTGCTCGGTATGGTATACTGCAAGCCAGCAGTAATACAAGCCAAATGGGGGCATTAGGGAAACACATATCTTACTGTAGCACTTCAGACCCCCAGCCACATCTCCCTTAAATGTGGGCTTATGGGGTCTCCAAAACTGGCTAACTTTGGCTCTGCATCACTGCAGAGAAATACTTGGCTCCTTTCTCCTCTTGTTTCACATCGTTTATGTCTTGGAGGCACTCTGAAACTTTAGTTGCTGGTTTCCCCCCAGACTCTGCTCAGCAATACACTGACAGAGCGTGCGCACCCCGTTGTTAAAAGGATCTGAAAGTCCGTATCCTTGAGCTGATGCCGTGTGCCGCACGACCTGCTGAGATGCAGCGGACCTTCACCCAAACACAGATCCTCCCAGCTCCTCCTGAGGGTGATTTGTTTCAAACGCCATACTATTCCCTCTAGCACATCCAACCAACTAACGCGAGCCATGAAAGATGCTCCACAAAAGCAGGACTCCTCATCTTTTTTCTTTTGGTGAGGAGGGCTGCAAACATCAGTGGTTCAGTTCTTGATGTGATCAAGGTGGAAAGTGAGGAGAGAGAGGAGACTAGCAGAAAGGATACCAAAAATTCATGTTTCGATTATCACGCTAATAAGGACAATCAGGTCAGGAATTATTCCTCCTTTACTCCCCGCGATGGCCCATTAGCTGCTTTTGAAAAACTGTTACATCACTAATTGCCATCATCCATAATCATTATTTAGTTGGAAGCATTTTTGGCATAGAATAAACATGACCCCCCCCCCCACCACCACCACCAGTCCAAGTCGTGGCACCGACGTAATGGAGATAATTTCACTAGATGGCAACCCAAGTTTAAAACTTTCACGTAAGTCTATACCTGAAGTACAGGGAGAGATAGATTAGTTAATGAGACACGTTTGCAAAATCACGGTCACCATGCAAAATTCCCCACCAATGAGGTTGTTGCTTGTGAGAGAGCCATTAGAGTCAAGCAAGTAGGGTGACTTGTCTTTGTAGCAATAGCAAGCCAGTCATTGGCATGCTTTTAGCACATCTCACGCTACTCTCGAAGGAACAAGATGGGGTTTTCATGTGCCGGTGTGCATTCAGATTCTTCTGTACACGCACCAACGTAGACTGAGAAACACACACACACACACACACACACACACACACACACACACACACACACACACACACACACACACACACACACACACACACACACACACACACACTAGTAGGAACGATAAAACATATTCTCTAGATTCAGTGAGAGAGGGCAAGGAGAGAAAGAGTGAGAGGGAAGGAGCGAGAGCTATGCCAAAGTCAACACCAATGTCAAGCTGCCCTCAGAGACTATCTTCACTATTAGCACATTGTAATGAAAGACGGTTCAATCACTCATGTTTACTTCACTGCTATGTATAGCACACTAATTAGGCTTGACCTTTTCATTGACACTGATGCTAAACCACAGAGATATTGGAATATGATATCTATATATGCTTATATATATAAATATGGGTTCCAGCCAAAATCCAGCAGCCTGAGACTGTACGATAAGCAAAAAGATGGGGGCCAAGGGTTAGTGAGTGTCAGGACCACTATCCAGGATGAACTGCTGAGTGAGTACCTCAGGCAGCAGAAGACAATATGTGGAGGAAGAAGGAAGAGGCAGTATCATGGAAGATCAAGCCACTCCATGGAATGTACCATCGACAGATAAAAGACATAGCTGATATCGAGAAATCTTACCAGTGGCTAGAAAAGGCTGGACTGAAGGACAGCACAGAGGCTCTGATCATAGCAGCGCAAGAACATACACTCAGGACCAGATCGATTGAGGCAGGGGTCTACCACACCACACCAGACCCAAGATGCAGGCTGTGCAAAGACGCCCCAGAGACAGTCCAGCACTTAGTAGCAGGGTGTAAAATGCTAGCTGGGGAAGCGTATACTGAAAGGCATAACCAAGTGGCTGGGATAGTGTACTGGAATATCTGTACTGAATACAGACTGGACGTCCCCAAGTCCAAATGGGAGACACCACCAAAGACAGCAATAGTGATTGATGTAGCAATCTTGAGAGACGGCAACATCAGGAAGAAAGAGCATGAGAATCTAGAGAAATACCAAGGGCTGAGGGAAGAACTAGATCAGATGTGGAAGGTGAAATCCAGCGTAGTCCCAGTAGTAATAGGAGCATTAGGGGCTGTGACCCCCAAACTCGGAGAGTGGCTCCAGCAGATTCCAGGAACAACATCTGAGGTATCTTTCCAGAAGAGTGTAGTTCTAGGAGCAGCTAAGACACGGCGCCGAACCCTCAAACTCCCAGGCCTCTGGTAGAAGTTGAGGAAGATACCACCCGAAAAAGGGGGTGAGACGGATTTTTGTATATGTGTATATATATATATACTAACTAAAAGCAGCAGAAACCCTTCTCATGAAATCATAGCTCCAGCTTCTATAAATTGACCCATCTTAACCCAAGCAGGGTGCTGTCCTTCTCAGCTGGGCTGGCATCAATTTGTGCTCCAGTTTATACATGATTGATGGCAGTGAGTATCCCTTCCTCCATGACAGCCAGGTGTGACCAGGGATAAGTGAGTGTGTGGGCTTGACGGAGGGGGTTGATGACGGAGAGGGGAAGAGAAAGAAAGAGAGCGAATGTCAGACACATAATTCTACTCGGATGCGGGGGCGAGACTGGGGACCAAAGCCAGGCGTGAGCCAGACAGGGGTGGAGACAACAGAGCTAGCCACTCTGATTAAAGAGGTTCTCGTGTGTACATAGTGTGCCTGCATTTGTCTGCGTGCACATATACGCGAGTGTGTACATGCCAGTGTGTGTGTGTGTGTGTATATGTGTGTGTCTGTGTGTGTGTGTGTGTAATGGTAATGGGACAGACAGGAATGTGAACCATGGATCAATACTGCTCTTCTATGGCCCAAATCAACCCTGTAGATACTCAGCAAGTATCGGGACTGATTGCATGTTCAAGTTCAGTGTGTTCAGAGTGTTGATGTGCCATAGAGGGCTATTCATGTCAATCTGCGCCTGAGTTGAATAAAATTTTCATATCGATCTACAGCTGTTAGCATTATTCAATATCTCCCATAATAGCCTCGCAAATGACACGGTCAATTGCCGCAGACACCATTAAGCACAGCAGATGTGCTTTCTATGTTGTGCAGATGCTCATCAGTAAATCTGCCCCCTGGATCTCTAGTCTTAACAACTTCTTGTGGCACGTACTGTAACACGTATTTCTTACAGTATGTGTCTTAAGTAGGTAAAAGCCACATTAGGCAGCCGTCTAACGTGCTCAGAATGAGACCTCCTCTCACTGACATATCTGAGGCACAAACATGGATGGGAAATAATGTGTCATGAATGTCCTTTGAGGACCCTCGGGGCTTGTCACATTGGCTTTCCTACAGTGCATCTGAGGCTCATATGCGAGCATGCACGCTCAAAATAGACCTACGCACAAGCACACAGCATAGCTTCCTATACACATTTGCACTGATGCAGTGCAATGGAGTGCTGTTGCTAGCACTGCTGCACTCTGCTCTCAACACAATCCCCTCACATTAAATAATGCAGCTGGCCATTGTATAAATGCAGCCTTTCTCTCTCTCTCTCTCTCTCTCTCTCTCTCTCTCTCTCTCTCTCTCTCTCTCTCTCTCTCTCTCTCTCTCTCTCTCTCTCTCTCTCTCTCTCTCTCTCTCTCTCTCTCTGTCTCTCTCTCTGTCTCTCTCTCTCTCTCTCTCTCGCTCTCTCTCTCTCTCTCGCTCTCTTTCTCAAACACACACACGCACACCCTGACTCTCTTGCGCTCACTTCCTAGCCTACATCAGCAGATTGTGCTTGCTCTGCTTTCTGGAAGAGGAACTATATCCAATTCAGCATTTACACAGCCACTGCTATAAACACTATCAGCCCATTTACACAACAGCAGCACAAGATGTTTGATTTTAGTTTCAGGCTCCCACAATCATGTGAATTGGGGAGATGCTTGCTGGCACAAACAGCTTTGCTCAAGGATATAATTGTCAAAATATACCTATACAAATCCGGGGCAGATGCATGGCTTTTCTCTGTCAAAGATCAGTTTCATTTATTCATTAATTGCGTCGCATTTGAAGAATCCCTTAAACCTAAACATGTAGAACAGTTGTGAAAAATGGTTAGTTATTAAGTTGCTGATTTCATAACAAAATCCTTCATTACCCGAGAGCCGAGAGCTGTTTGGGCTTATGTAAATGGTGCTAATGTTGAGTTAAACATGCCCAATAATAATGTAATTGTCAAAAGCAAATATCAGAGTCTGAACCAAAGAAAAGGAATTTTATTCCTTTTAGGATCTTCTTGGGTTTGTCTAGATTATATTTTGCATTTAAATTTTTGTGCTTTCGAATATTGGACGAGTCAAGGTAATGAAAATACTGCAAACCTAAGAAAAGAAGAGACATGTTGACGTATAGATGGGGAAATTTCAGGGTTTCAATTCCCCGTTTGTGGAATTACATTCCAGAGGTCTCATAAGACTTTCTCAGATTGATCATGTTGAACCAGTCAGAAAACCAACATTTTTTTCCACTTCTGGAGTAGAAAGATGGTGGCACAAATTCACATTTGCAGCGGGCTCACCCAGTGCCGGTGTGGGAAGATGGCGGCGCGAATTCATGTTTGTGGCGGCCTCTCCCAGTACCATCCATGCAGTGTCTTTGTCCACGTCTGCATCTAAGTTTTGTCTTCATTTGATGGCTGGGACAGCTGGCGCTGGTTCGGCTGAGAGAGCTTGGTCTGATGTGTCCTGTGGGCCCAGAAGCTGCACCTGAGGAGGTAACACCGAGGGCGGTCTGACAGGACATGGAAGCGGGACAGGCTAAGCTAAGTGTTAGCCCATGCAGACCGGCAGTTCCCATAACACCGACGGCGGCCTGGCGGCGGCCACACCTGGGGAGGTTTGCTGAGGGTGTCTGGCTGGGACAGCTGGCTTTGGATCGGCTAAGGGAGCCTGGTCCGCTGCGTCCGGTAGGCCCAAGGACCACGGCCCCTGCCCGGAGCTGTGCACGAAGAGGAAACGCCGAGGGCGGTCTGACAGGACATGGAAGCGGGGCAGGCTAAGCTAACTGCTAGCCCATGCAGACTGGCAGTTTCGACAGTCATCCTGGCTGGCGTTCGTTCCCTTGGACAGTGATTTTTTTTGTTTAGTTTGGATGTGTGGCTATATATGTTTTAGTTTGGATGTGTGTTCTTGTAGTTCTTGTAGTTTTTGGATATTTGTTTTTGTCTTTGTGTTGCACTGCTGTGGGCTGGGGGAATGAAATGAAATGGCAAAGTGTTCCTGATTCCTGAAAAGGAAAACATCACGCACACACACACACACACACACACACACACACACACACACACACACACACACACACACACACACACACACACACACACACACACACACACACACACACACACACACGGACACGGACACATGTACTTGGATGTGTCCAAACAAATATACACATACATAACATCTTCTCTAGCCCCAAGTCATACATAGCTGCTCTCTGTCCCGTGTGCATGTATACTTAGATCATTTTTTCTTTGGAAACCTGGAGCACCCCCTTCAATATCCTCAACCTCATCTGCTCCATATAAACAGTGTAAATAGCCTAAAGGAGGCTGGGTCAACCCGAAGGGATCAGCCGGGGATAATTTCTTTTTGATCATCACGTTTAGGGGAGCACTGTCCAATTAGTTTGGCACAGGGAGAGAAACAAGATAACTTGTGTAGGAGGGATGAGATTTGTTAGTCATCAGTGTGAACGCTGCATGGTGGGCTCGGCGCTGGGTTTAATCTTGGCCCAGATATTTTTGGCTCAGAACATTGATATATAGGATAGCCGATCAATAGCATAGTCATCTGTACTCAGATTTCAAGGCATTTTAAATTAGAAGATATGCAGATTAATGTGCAGTAACACAGAAACAAGATACTGCTCGACATGGAAAATATTTTTTATTTTTTTTTGCACCTACCAGAGCGTCAAGTACAGTGAAGCCACAGGAAAGAACCTCTGGAGCAAAAAACAGATTCACTGTCTTGCTCAAGGGCCCTTTAGTAGGGCAGGTGCTTGGCCACATGGGAGTTTTGTTTTTTGTTCTGTCCCCCCCCCCTTTTCTCCCCAATTGTACTTGGCACAACACCCCACTCTTCTGAGCCATCCTGGTCACTGCCCCACCCCCTCTGCCGATCCAGGGAGGGCTGCAGACTACCACATGCCTCCTCCGATACATGTGGAGTCACCATCCGCTTCTTCTCACCTGACAGTGAGGAGTTCCGCCAGGGGGAAGTAGCGCGTGGGAGGACCACGCTATTCCCCCCAGTCCCCTCTCCCTCCTGAACAGGCAACCCAACTGACCAGAGGAGGCGCTAGTGCAGCGATCAGGACAAATACCCACATCCGGCTTCCCACCCGCGGACACGGCCAATTGTGTCTGTAGGGACGCCCGACCAAGCCAGAGGTAACACAGGGATTCGAACCGGCGATCCCCTCGTTGGTAGACAACGGAATACACCGCTACGCCACCCGGACGCCCAACATGGGAGTTTTAGTCCAAGTTCTGAGCTTGAGTCATTCAAGACGCCCCCCCCCCATACACACACACACACCTTCCCCAACTTTGGTAGGATTATTGTGTGTACATACCGGGGCTCTCTCTCGACGTGATGCATGTGCCCACAGCACACATGCGCCCCCAAATACACATGCACGCGAACATACACACAAGGGCGCATGCATACAAACAGGCACGCAAACAAACTGAAGTCCCTCTGTTTTGATTTGACAGGATGATGAAGTGGTCCTGCAGTGTGTGGCCTGCATCCAGAAGGAGAATCGTAAGTTCTGCTTGACCGCTGAGGGGCTTGGCAATCGGCTGTGTTACCTGGAGCCCACATCAGAGGCAAAGGTAGGCAAAGTGACCATCGTGTTGTGTGAGCTTTTCTGTGACCCCACAGCTGTCCAGTGGGTCAGATAGTAGATGCATGTTAGTGGCGTGGGCCATTTCTGTTCTGCCCTTTGTTCACCAACGGACACCTTCCACCGCAATCGACTCTAGGTTTAATTTCGGTGGCATCGTTGAATGTACAGTATAATCGTCAACTTTGTGTTACACACAAATGAAGTCGTGCAGAAAAATCAACAAAACTCATATAAAAACACGGTTTGTGGAAAAATGGGGAAGTTGAGGAGGTACATCCATCCAGACGAGAGCTCCATGGTAACCAGACATCCGCTTGACTCGTTCTCATCCAATAAGTGACGAGCATCTGAGACACACAGACGAGCCGCTCTGCACGTCATCAAAAGCACGAGCAGCCACGCCCACCTCCACGTTCACCTCCATTCATCTATGTACCCAGAGCTCCTCTGATAGTTAATTGGGCAGTTATTTCCAGAAATCACAGCCCGGGTCCTTTTTTTTAATTATTTTTTTACTGTCATTTGCCACAGCTTTGATGCAGCTGGGCTGACGCATTCAGCGGCTTGTGTGGCTAAGTGCAAAGTTTTAAAGACGAGGGATGAGTTGAGGTTTAATCATTTGCCTTTCTATTCAGTGATTTGGCTGCATTGCTATAGTTTAACAGATCCAAATCATGGAGCATTAACATGCGCACAACCGTCCCCCCCCCCCCCTGCGTTTTGCACACTGTTAACGGGGGGAAATGGTTAGAAATAGCCAAGGCTCAGTGTTTTCGGTTTTTACCGATTTTCACCGAAAAATACCCAGATTTTTGTAAAAGGAGCAAATCGGTTCAAACTGATTTCCACCCGGATTTTATGTTTCCACGGATCCAAAAGTTGTTCCTGTTCGTGTGAGGTTATGTAACAGTGCCCTCTTGTGGCGAAATTCGGCATGCTGGGTGGCTTTGAAAAACTAAAACCCGAAAACGCTGAGCCTTGAAAGTAGCATGGTGATTATTGGCTGCTGGAAAAGACCACCTCATCTCTGCTGCTAACCTGGCATTGCCGTTTTCCCATAGCGGAACCTGTCGACAGTGAAGACTAATTGGCTCTTTCCTCATTGATTGTTCTTTTAATCATAATCCATTAGCATTGTTAGAGATTAATTTCACGTTGGCTATGATTCCAGGCTCATGCACATAGCATAGCTCAGCATGCTGAGGGGCTCTGCATGGGACGAGATGGACAGAAACTCTGCAAATGGAGGAGAGACACTGAGAGGAAAGGGTGGATGATATATGGAAAGTTTTTGCTTGTGTATGCAGGCAAATATCTGTGTGTCGCTGACACGTACAGACGCACAGCGTCATCTCTGTATGCAGCTCTCCCCTCCATCCTCACCGGGGGATGGAGAGACACTGAGAGGATAGGGAGGTTTCTTCTTCTTCCACTGCATTTTGGACGGTAATTATACCTGACAGGTGTGATGGATGTTCTCCCCGTCTGCCACTTTGTCTTCATTGCCTGCCGTTTTTATGAAAAGGCATCACTGATTCCCCCCCACCCCCCACCCCAGGGATCGGCGATGGAGAGGTGAAAACACCCAAGATGGCAATTTAGGAGCAGGGTGGTGGGACTGACTGGGATGTGCCCCCCTTTTCCCCTTGGCAAGCCAGTCTTGTTGTAGCAGACAAGTGGAGGTTGATTTAAACCTCGCACAGTTTAAACGGCAACATCAATCAGCCAATGAGCAGGCGGCTGATTGTGACATACGGCCAGGGGCTCCCCCCTGTCAACAACTCAATGTTATGACCACAGGAGAGTAAACACCCACATCTCGTGGTTTCACTGGTGCTCTGTATATTTTACACAAGTAAAGAGTCTTTAATTAGATATACAGCTATACAAGCATTACACTATTTGCATATAACTAGCTCCGGTTTATGCCACGCCCCCTTGAGTAACACTTATAATGATTCCCCCAATTAAGCCGAACAGGAAAGGGGAACTAGGAGGTCACCCCCACAGGGCCACCAGCTTTCACCCATTCTGCTCTCCTCCCTAGAGAGAGACTCAGAGAGATCGTATAAGCGTCCCAGCCTGACGCTTAGCAATACCCCTCTGCAGTCACACATAAGGCCCATAATAACAACAAAAACAAACACAACTAAACAAAGCCAGACTGATGATAAACAGAAGGTGAACGAGCTGCTGGGTGGCTTCTCCCCTGGCCTCGGCCGGTCAGACAGGCGACATCCAGCTGTGGCTGCAGAGTCGTGGGTCCTCTTAGCATTTTCAGTGCTTCCAATTGCCAGGACGCTCCTCTGTCCCCGCCCACTATCGCAGCAGGAGAGGGCAAAGGTCAGCCGTTACTCACCCAGGAAAATGAGGGTGCGGCTGGATCTCTGCCAGTCAGGCGCCTGTCCTCCCTAGGTATTCTCCCCCAGTGGCATGCCTAAATAGAGAGAGAGAGAGAGAGAGAGAGAGAGAGAGAGAGAGAGAGAGAGAGAGAGAGAGAGAGAGAGAGAGAGAGAGAGAGAGAGAGAGAGAGAGATATGGAGAGAGAGAGAGAGATATGGAGAGATATGGAGAGATAGGGTGATGCGTAGGCATCCCTGGTATAATGAAATGCTGCAAAGTTGTTTTGTCTTGCACGGCCTTTGTGCGGGCCCGACTCATCAAGTTACAAGCCCCTGGGCACAAATGTGTGATGGGCCCCTAGCCAACTTGGTGTGCTGGTCAGGCTTTTATTTCTTACGTTAATAAATCAGGCCGAGCGTACAGGGCATATATGGACTAGTGCTAATTCATTATGGAGAGCGCTGTACGTCATTATGAAATGAAAAGGAACCCTGGACACAGAAACATGATACGACCCGACTAAGAGACTCAAGTATCTGATATTAAAAGGAAAAGAAAGCAGCCACAGCTTTGGTTTTGTCTGTCTGACTGACTGTATGTGTGTGTCTGTCTGTCTATATGTCTGTGTGTCTGACTGACTGTGTGTGTGTGTGTCTGTGTGTGTCTGTCTGTCTGTCTATATGTCTGTGTGTCTGACTGTCTGTCTGACTGTCTGTCTGTCTGTGTGTGTGTGTGTGTGTGTGTGTGTGTGTGTGTGTGTGTGTGTGTGTGTGTGTGTGTGTGTGTGTGTGTGTGTGTGTGTGTGTGTGTATATGTCTGTCTGTCTATATGTCTGTGTGTCTGACTGTGTCTGTCTGTCTGTGTGTCTGACTGTGTCTGTCTGTCTGTCTGTCTGTCTGTCTGTCTGTGTGTCTGACTGTCTGTCTGACTGACTGTCTGTCTGTGTGTGTGTGTGTGTGTGTGTGTGTGTGTGTGTGTGTGTGTGTGTGTGTGTGTGTGTGTGTGTGTGTGTGTGTGTGTGTGTGTGTGTGTGTGTGTGTGTGTGTGTGTGTGTGTATGTGTCTGTCTGTCTATATGTCTGTGTGTCTGACTGTGTCTGTCTGTCTGTGTGTCTGACTGTGTCTGTCTGTCTGTGTGTCTGACTGTCTGTCTGACTGACTGTGTGTGTCTGTCCATCTGTCTGACTGTGTGTGTCTGGCTGTCTGCCTGACTGACTGACTGTGTGTGTCTGTCCGTCTGTCTGACTGTGTGTGTGTGTCTGACTGACTGTGTGTCTGTCCGTCTGTCTGTCCATCTGTGTGTGTGTGTCTGTCTGTCTGTGTCTGACTGTCTGTCTGTCTGTCTGTTTGTCTGTGTGTGTGTGTGTGTGTGTGTGTGTGTGTGTGTGTGTGTGTGTGTGTGTGTGTGTGTGTGTGTGTGTGTGTGTGTGTGTGTGTGTGTGTGTCTGTCCATGTGTCTGTCCGTGTCTGTTCGTGTGTGTGTGTGTGTGTGTGTGTGTGTGTGTGTGTGTGTGTGTGTGTGTGTGTGTGTGTGTGTGTGTGTGACTGTCTGACAGTATCCTTCTCCCTACTTCTCTCCCCAGTTGCTGTTAGAAAGACTTCTTCTTCTGGGCTTTCCTATTAGCAAACTCAGTCACAAAGTCACAACTTCATCAAAGTCCAAGTTCCTGACAAATTCAGATTCGATGGCCATCGCGCTGTTCTGAGTTCATTTTTAATTCTTGCCATCTGTGAAAATGAACTTTCTCCTTCGCAGTTTGTCACCGGCAGAGTAAAAAAAAAGAAAAGAAAAGAAATTATGTCGGGCTAAAAGACGTTGGGGAAAGCTGAATGCAGACCATGTTTCAAGAGCACTTGCAGCAGTTTTGGAGGAGACTTATGATCCTGCTCGCTCTGTACAAAGCACCTGAGTTGGATAATTTTATCTGCTAAGTTCTGATCTAAATCAGACGGGTACGAAGCTCAGAGTGCGTCCGCCTGTTCACGATCGGAGGTCAAATCCTGGGATTCTGAATCACAACCTTGTCATTAATGATCCGGTATTCATCCATTCTCTGGTCTTAACAGCCGACCAACTTGTCGATTATGACATTGAACGTCTCCACCGGGTATCCCTCCCGGCCTTGCAGCTTTACTTCATGCTCTGCAGACTCCTCTCAGAAGGCTTTGCGCTTTTTCGGGTGGGGACCAGGTTCAAATGTAATGTAACACGGACCATCCATCCATCCATCCATTATCCAAACCGCTTATCCTGCTCTCAGGCTTGTGGGGATGCTGGAGCCTCTCCCAGCAGTCATTGGGCGGCAGGTGGGGAGGCACCCATTCACACCTAGGGACAATTTAGTATGGAGTCACCTGACCTACATGTCTTTGGACTGTGGGAGGAAACCGGAGCACCTGGAGGAAACCCATGCAGACACGGGGTGAACACGCAAACTCCACACAGAGGACGACCTGGGGCGACCCCCAAGGTTGAACAACCCCGGGGCTTGAACCTAGGACCTTCTTGCTGCGAGGCGACCGCGCTAACCACTGCGCCACCCGTAGCACCGACTGTTGACCAAGTATATCATTCTGTTTAGGTAAAAAAAAAAAAAAAGCAAGTGTGTTTTTGATTGGTTTTATGTGGTGTCATGACCAGAAATTTGAAAAATAAATGTTTTTCCTTTCTTTTTTTTCTTTTTTTTTTGTGCTTCTTTTTTGTGCTTGCCCAGAATGCCCACTGGATAATCCAGCCCAGCCTTTGTGAGAAGGATGCCTATCATCTGTGTTTCAGTGCATTTTGAAATTATCTGAATTACATGCCAGCAGCCATACCAACATGCAGCCTGGTGCTGCCAAACGACAGAAGCTAAGCAGGTGTGGGCTTGGCTAGTACTTGGGTGGGAGACCTCCCAGGAAAACTGAGTTGCTGGAAGTGGTGTTGGTGGGCCAGTAGGGGGCAGTCTTTCCCCTGGTCCTAATTTAAAAAAACAACAACAAATATCAAATCCCAGTGCAGTGACGGGGGCATTGAGCTGTAGGAGATGCCGTCCTTCGGGTGAGAGATTGAACCAAGGTCCTGACTCACTGTGGTCATTAAAGATCCCATGGCACCTATTGCAAAGAGTAGGGGGTTCCCCAGTGTCCTGGCCAAACTCCCAACCTGGCTCTCTCCATCTGGTCACCTAATCATCCCCCCATGTCATTTGCTCAATGGCTCCTCCTGCTCCACCTCAAGCTGATGTGTGGTGGGCATTCTGGTGCAAAATGGCTGCCGTGCATCACCCAGGTGGGTGCTACACATTGGTGATGGTTGAAGTTGAGTTGCCCCTTCAATGTGAAGCGCTTTGGGTGTCTAGATAAAGCGCTATATAAATGTAATTATTATTTCTTTCACGTTTCCTGTTTTATATCCTATAGAGCCGGGTCCAAACTAGATAAAGCGCTATATAAATGTAATTATTATTTCTTTCACGTTTCCTGTTTTATATCCTATAGAGCCGGGTCCAAACTATGGACCCTAGGCACTTAGGGCAGCTGTCACTTGATTGACAGTACTCGATGTAATATGTGGGCTGTTCCAAGTAGGGTGATCTTCTGGACTGCACTGACGTTGATTATTATTATTATTATTATTATTATTGTTGTTGTTGTCTAATTAAATCTAAATTCTTTTAAATGGGAGTGTCCGTGTGCATTCGGAAGTACTATTTGTGTGCGCGTGCTAGCTAGTGTGGCTCCGGTTGTGTTTTTAGTGCACGCTCCAACAGCTAATGCTCAAGCGAAGACATTTGGTGTTAAAGGAAATCAATGTCTCGCCCCCCAAAATAAAACACGTCATTAAATTTGATATCAAGTCTAAGTTCTTTTGGCATCTGGGGACTGATGCTGCGTTCTGTATCCGGCCCCTGGTGGCTATCCGGAGTGAGATGCTTGGAGCCTAATAAATACATTTGCTAGTGTCACTCTCAATCAGCTCACGCCTGTTTGTTTTACTACAGCAGCTCATCAGTCTCCCCCGGAAACATACGAAACTACACTTAATTTAGGATGAACACAGTTATATCCCAAACCAACTTCAATTTTAACATGCACTGATATCACCGTGATGGCTCACATCACTGTCCGGTTTGGTTTGGCCACCAAACAGGACAGGGACAGTTAGGTCTGCAGAGAAAATCATGCCAGCCTGCCCTCCATTCAGGACTTATACACCTCCAGAGGCAGGAAACAGGCAGGCAACATCACTGCAGAACCGTCACACCCTGGTCACAACCTGTTCCAACTCCTCCCCTCTGCTTAGCACTGTCAATAAATCCAACCATTTTGTATATACTGTACATTTTACTTATACTGGTACACTCTGTCATGTCAACCTACCTCAGGCATGTCTGTAAGTAACCTGCTAACATCTGTTTCAGCATCTCTGATAGATCCTCTGCACCGTTGCACTTTATCACCTCTTATTTCACCTGTATAAATCATCCATCCATCCATCCATTTTCCGAACCGCTAATCCTGCTCTCAGGGTCGCGGGGATGCTGGAGCCTATCCCAGCAGTCATTGGGCGGCAGGTGGGGAGACACCCTGGACAGGCCACCAGACTATCACACAGGGCCGACCATCCATCCATTATCCAAGCCGCTTATCCGAATTCGGGTCGCAGGATGCTGGAGCCTATCCCAGCAGACATTGGGCGGCAGGTGGGGAGACACCCTGGACAGGCCGCCAGTCCATCACAGAGCCGAGCCAACACACACACACACACACACACACACACACACACACACACACACACACACACACACACACACACACACACACACACACACACACACACACACACACCTAGGGGCAATTTAGTATGGCCGATTCACCTGACCTACATGTCTTTGGACTGTGGGAGGAAATTGGGGCACCTGGAGGAAACCCACACAGACATGGGGGGAATATGCAAACTCCACACAGAGGATGGCTCAGGATGACCCACAAGGCTGGACTACCCCGGGGTTCGAACCAGGACCTTATTGCTGTGAAGCGACCGCACTAACCACTGCGCCACTGTGCCGCCCCTGTATAAGTCAATCCTTGTGTATATGTATATCTGAAGATTGTTGTGTTGCAGTGTTGTTATTCTGTGTTAAGTACACTGAGAGTCATGAAACCGGAGTCAAATTCCATGTGTGGGCAAACCAACACGGCCAATAAACCTGATTCTGATTCTGATTCTGAAATGTGAATCAGTGTTACTTTAAATCTAAATTGGGTCATTTGAAGTTGGGAATTGAGGTTAGATTTACAGTACCTGCACGAATGAACTAGTTTGGGGGAAAGTTGAGATACTTAATAAGCAGGGCAGGGAGGGTGTTTAGGTTGGTATCATTTATCTTGTGGCCATACTCCACAGTAAACTTCGTCCTCGCTTACCTCATTCTGTCAGCAAAGTCCAGTCCTGTCCCGCTTGAAACATGCCATCTCTTATAATTCCCCTCTATCAAAACCCTTATCCGAGAGCTGAACCGCTGTAGACAGACCCGAGGAGACTTAATCTATATTTAAAGCAGCCTTTAATGAATCTCATCAACTCTATTTAGGCTTGAACTTGGATTAATAGTGCTGAAAATGCACGAGTCAGCACAAATTTTACAGGCGGACATCTAATCAGGATATCCCGCCGGTTTTAGATTATGTTGCAGTCCCAATTTTTCTCGGTTGTCTGTGGATATTTTGCTTGGTTGGCAAATAATTCCCCGCTAACTGAATCAAAATCAATACGGCGGGGAAGGTTGCGGAAGTTGTGCCAGTGGTCCTCTCGTTAGCGTTGCACAGGCCAGGGGAGGAGACGT